>NC_081414.1:40398000-40698000 GCF_030272615.1 Cryptomeria japonica
ATAAAGCACTACATCGACCAAAGAAACATGTTATCCATACACCACAATCAACAGAGAATAAATAGGATATTCAAGGTCAATCGGACCCAAAATGAACATATCAAAAACAACAATTCTAGAGCACATCATCACATCTCGAATAAAATTAATAAAGATAAATACATGAACATCATAAATCCAAGATATCATCATCAAAACTAGAAATGCAAAGAAATGCGGAGCACTACAAACACTATCAAATATCATCATCACTAAGCACACTTTTGGAGCACAACTTCTAGAGAACCAAATCATAATAATGACATCCCAAGGCAACATCCAACAACATACCAAAGCTTCATGAATACAACTGCAACATATTAAAACTATGGAGCACAAGCCAACCACTAAAACACAGAATCAGTATGTTGACATCAATGACAACCATATTGACACACCATCAAATTCACATTTACAATAATTGCCACTCAGGTCGATCAGATGTCATCTATTTGTGTTGGGAGGTATTTTTTACATTCCCAGGGTACCATTCCTCAAGCTACTGATGCTACATCTAGCAGTTATGATCCTTACATCCATGTTGACATACCATCTCATGTTGATGTTGCACGGTTGTTTGAGGTTGATCCTTTGCATCACATGAGTGTATGTCTCTCGAATGATTTAATAGATACCTATATGTTTATTGCTTCTGAGTATGGGACCCCTCTTCATTCTATATCAACACATGTGAGATGACATCTTAGTAGACTTGGTTCTAGTAGCCAAGGTGGCAGAGCTTCTCAAGGTGACATGATGAGAGAGGAGAATATTTTAGTACATCCTATAGCCCCTCTGCCACATACATCAGTTGACCCCACACATCCTCCTTAGCCTACACCAGTTGATCCTAAACTTGAGCCCCCTCAACGTACGCCACCACCACATGTTCTTGTAGATCCCCCACATCATTTACAACCCGATTCTACACCTCATGTTTGAGGTCAAGGCCATTTTACTAGTCTTCTTATTGACATAGATGAGGCACAACTGGATATAAATGTTGACCATGTGACCTTTCATTCTTCTGAGATGATTAGGATCAGGAGAGCCTTTAAGTCACATGAGGTACATAAATTTCTATGATATTTTTAAATTGATATCAAAGAGTAGATTTAAACTTCAAAATTGTTAACACAATTTAAATTTTGAATTATATACAACTTCATATTATGTTGGCACCATTGGGAGATTTGCAGCCTCCTACTCCTATTCATCCTCACACTCAGGTATTTTAATTTTTTAAATAGACTTATCTAGAGAGATCATTTCAATTCAAAGACATACATGTCAATTGTTTTTACTCAATTATATGTACAAGTTTTTTAACAAAATTTGTGATATGTGTGTACACACACACACACACACACATATCTAGGTTCATGGATCATTTATGAGTTCTTCAAGAAAGGATTCTTGTGTCATGCATATAGTAATATGATGTAGATTTTGGAGGCCAAGTAAAATTTGTAGGTCCAAAATTTTAAGTTTTACTTTTTTATGCATACTTATGTTGAAGTGCAATATTTATTTCTACCATGTGCTTATGTGTGTGTGTGTGTGTGTGTGCATGTACTTTCTTGTGTAGGGATAGTGTTCAGGACATGGATCAGTGCAGGGCCCATCGACCTAGTTTTATACATGTTTTATGATCTTGTTCAATACATACTTTTGTCTTGATATTTCAGCATCTTTGTTTATTTGAGAACTTTATTTTATTCATATATGTTGCAGATGTACATGATGTTTTATTTGACACATTGTATATTGTTTTATATATATTTTATGAGCTTGTTCAATACAAATGTATGTCTAGACATTTAATTAGTATTCTATTTTATATATGTTTTACAAGTCCATGTTAGATTTTTATAATTAGCTCATGTTGTAGGATAGTTGATTTTTAAAAAAAATAGTAATTTTTTTAATGAGAAATCTTTATATTTAATTATATTCTAGAATTTAAAATTGAAATTGAAATTGAAATTTATTAAAGTTCATGTATGTTTTACATTAAATTTAAGTTAAATTAAAGTACAAGTTTGAAAGTTGTTGTGTTCATGTGTATGTTTTCATTAAATTTTAGTTAGTCTGTTCATGTACATGTTTTCATTTAAGTATTAATGTTAGTGTGTTCATTTAAGTATTTAAGTTAGTGTGTCCATTTAAGTATTAAATTTAAGTTAATGTGTCATTTAAGAGAGTTAAATTATTCAAGTGTTCATTTAAGTATTAAAGTAATTAAATTAAAAGACATTCATTTAAGTATTATAACTTAGCATATACTAAAGTTATAGTGTTAAAATACTTAGTACAATTATATAGTAGTAATCAAATTAAAAGACATTCATTTAAGTATTAAAAAATTTAATATTTAAATTATATAACTTAGCATATTACATCTATCATAAGATATTTTAAAAGATATTCATGTAAGTATTAAATTAATTGTCTTGAAAGCAATCATAGAGTAATCAACCACATCTATAAGGATTACTTCAAAAAAAAAAATTCAAACAATATGCATAAGTCAAATTTAATCATCCAAACAAACATGTAATATGAAAAAGAGCTCATGAAGTTAAATTTAGTTCACAAGCATATTTAGGAAAGGGTTGTTTCAAACTATCATACAAACAAGCTATCAATGTAATGTTTCCAATGAGCTAATAAACAACTCATTCGGCACATGATAAATTGTGTACATCTAGTGTCATTATGATTCACAACATATAATATGGAAAAGAGCATTGAACAGTTAAATTTAAATAACTTAAGCATCCATACAAAATATATATATATATATATATATATATATATATATATATATATATATATATATATATATATATATATATATATATATATATATATATATATATATATATATATATATATATATATATATATATATATCATGGTCCCCAAAAAAAAATCAAATGTACACACACGCACACACACATGTATCATGGTCCAAAAAAATAACTTGTGTGTACATGTATGTGTATACATGTACATATATCAAGGTCCAAAACATATGAGTTGACTTGTACTAATAACTTAAGTGAGTTCATGGTACATATAATATGGATTTTATTATCTCTAAAATCCTTTCATGATCTTCAATAGGAAACCTCCATTGTTGGGGGCTATGCCCTCTTTTTTGGTAAAGTCTCAAAATGTACTCATGTTGCTATAACTAAGTGACTGTAATGCAAAACTTTTTGGCCTAACATGTAATCAGTAAATGTAACACCATTATTATTACCTTGGTTTGTTGATAATAGGTACCTTCAAAAATGACTAATCCAGTGGGATATTGTTGCCCATCATCATCTTCCACTAATTCTAACAATTTGCATTTTGGTTTTATGCATATTAGTAGATAATGGTCAACACCTTCTATATTGTCAGGATCTGCAACCACGACAAAATATCACCTGTAGACCACAAATTACAAACAATTTTATAAATTTAATGCTACAATGTTTAAAGAATTCAAATTTAATTTAAATTTAAATAAAGTACATGAAAATTAAAAAAAAGGGACATTTAAATGAAATTTGGAGAAGTAAGTATCCTCTCATATCTTCATCTCTTTTCTCTTTCATCAATTTTGATTTCAGTATCAATGGATCTCACATTTGGAACCATGCTTCTAAGTGTAAAGACAACATCGCCAAAGGGGTTAAATGGAGAGTTGGTAATGGTAGGAAAGTCAGATTTTGGGAAGATCCCTGGTTGCTTGATAAGCCTTTTCTGGAAATCCCTGATTGGGCCCCTTTTGCTGCCCCTTGTAAAAGAGTTTTTGGTTCCTTGGTTGAGGGGTACTGGATAGGTGACAAATGGCAAAATATTGAAGGTATACACCCTGGCCCCATAAATCTCAAGAAACACTTGTTTTCTGCTTGGCTGAATAATGAAGAATGTATTCTTATTTGGAAATTTGAGCCCAAAGGCAACATTACTGTTTCTTCCATGCATGGAGTGCTGACTCCAGCCCCCTCAGAGAACCCCTTCTAGTCTAAATCTTGGATTGAGGGTCTTATTCTGAAGATCAATATCTTCTATTGGACTATTATGCAAAATAAAATTTTAACACTAGACAACCTGAAGATTAGAGGTTTTAATCTCCCTAATAGGTGTGTTTTGTGTCATGAGGAGGAAGAGTCTGTGGACCACTTGGCTATTCACTGTTCTTTCACTGTCTCTATTTGGGAAATCTTTCTTAAGAATTTGTATGGAATGGGTGTTTTCCAACTCTATTCAAGATTTGTCCATTCTTGGAGTTACCATTGGTCTAATCCCTCTCTGAGAAATTTGTGGCAACTCTCTCTTCCTCACATCCTGTGGGGGATTTGGAAATAAATGAACACCCGCATCTTTAGGGATACTTCTCTCCCCTAGGCTATTGTTTTTCAAAAAATTCAAAGGGAAATAGTGGATAACCTCTGGATCATTGGAGAACCTTGCAATCCTGTCAATTGCCTGGGAACTCACATCCTCGACTCTTGAAACTTGAAGAGTGTTGTTAGGATTGATTCTAAACAAGGTAAGAGACTTGAAGCTAAATGGTACTCACCCCCTCATGGATGGTTCAAAATCAACTTTGACGGTGCTGCTAAAGGCAATCCTGGACCAACAGGATGTGGTGCAATTCTCAGAGATGAAAATGGCATTTGCAAGGAAATTGTTGGTGTTCCTATAGGTTTCCAAACTAACCACATGGCGGAAGCTATGGCTTCTCTCCAAGGCATCCTTCTGGCTAAAAGGTGGATCTGTCCTTACCTCTGGATCGAGGGGGGCTCTAATAATATCATTAACTGCCTTAAAGGAATTACTAAGCCCTCATGGACTATCAACAATATCATTAAGGCTGTTAGGGATCTCATTAAAACCTTTGATAAATGTTTTATCTCTCACATTTATCGTGAAGCAAATGGCCCCGCTGATTGGGCAGCTAACGTGGTGGTCACTCATAACAACATGATTACCTAGAAGGGTGAAGAGGATCTCCTTAATGATGTCAGATCGATCATTTTAATGGATCGATATAACTGCACCTCAAATATTTTAAATGGATTATATAATGATTAATAACATAACTTGGAGGGCTAATATTAATTATTATTGTGTCAGTACCAATAATGATAAGACGAAAGCCACCTTCTCCCACGCTTTCTAGGTTTTTGGGGTCACTTCTAGAGATTTCTTTCCTATAGCTATTTGCAACTCCCAATTTTCTGGTTTGAGCTGTGGAATCATGGGAGGTAACAGGCATTGCTACGAGCCCAATAATTGTAAGGAATGGAAACAAAAGGAGGAAATATGGAGTATCTTGCAGAAGGGTAGGCTAACAAAGTATATGGAAAGACTCCATGGGAGGGATGCTAAAATCACTATTTTTCAGCAAAAATTAGAGGAAGGGCACCCTGAAGATGGGAGATCAAACTATCTCAATTGACGAAGACCTCATTTCTCAGGTGACGGGTCTCCGGAGGGAGGCAAGTAGTTTCTACAAGGACAAAAAGCTTAGTAAGGAGGCCATCGAGCGATACCCTGAAACTACTAAGGAGAAGAAGCCTCTGGTTAAGCTTAGCAAGACCTACTACCCTCCCAAGGATTTTTCTAAGCCTTGGAGGGAGGTTTTTGTTTGCAATAATGTGCTACATCACTCTGGATGGTAGATTTACCAAAGTTTATGGCTACCATTTTGTGTTGCTCAACCATTTCAGGTATGAAGACAAAGTTAACATACCCTATTTCCTGATTTGCTCGATGAATGCCACTATCAAAGCCGATGGAGAGAACCCTAAGGGAGAAACTACTATGCACCAAGGTCATATGGTTCTAATCTATGATCATATTAACGCTAATCAAATCACCCGCCCCTAGCTTTCTATCTCTGATTCTAAGGAGGAAGGGTCGGACTTTGATTTTTCTGTGGGTGAGGATTCTGACGGTGATTCGAAAAGTGAGATTGGGGAGATTCTGGAGGACTCTGAGGTTGCATTTGGCAAGAAAATGAAACAGGTGAGCATTAAGCCCTCCTCTTCTAAGGGCAAGAAAAAAATCAAAGAGAAGGTCTTCTAGATTCACTCTTCCTCAGAGGAGGAGGTCTCTGAGGAATTTGAAAAGGATGACTCTTCATCCCCTCGGAAGAAGAAACCTAAATCTTCCTTTCAGAAAAGGAAAGGGCAGATTAGGCAAGGCAATTCTGAGTTGGAGTCGGAGGACAAAGAGTAGAGAAAGGATTCTGATGCGGACCAAAAAGTTGAGGAGGAGATTATGGGGGATGGTTTCAACCAGAGTGTTGGTGGTGATGTCGATCAAATTACCAGTGGAGAAGTCCCCAAAACTGATCAGGCCAAGGCTGGTGAAAAAATCCTCCCTTCAAACCCTTCTATTGAGGGTTTAAAGGGGTTTGTGGATACCCTGAACTGGCTCATAAATAGTTGCAAGAAAGTTGTGGAGGAAAACAAGAAACTAAGTCATAGGGTTCAAATTCTAGTGACAATCAGCATCGGTGAAGGTAAATCCATGGCTAAGTATATTGATGATTTTGGAAAGACTATTGCCAGAGCTAAAGAGATTAGGTACGTCTTCAACCCAAGGTTTGAGCAAGTGGAGAAGGCCTTGGAGGAAATAAAAAACAATGACATTGCTAGGGACCAGAGAATGGTGGATGCTAAAAACAGAATCAACAAAATTGATACCTGTCTCAGAAGCATTGTTGAACAAAGTTATAACATTCTAAAGGCCTCGACTGACAACATCAAAATCTTAATCAGTAAGCTGGAGAATGAGAAGGGATCCTTGGAGTAGGAACCTGACATGGAAGGCATGGGAGATGTGCAAGGACCAAGAATGAGGACCAGATGCAAGAAGAGGGAGAAAAAGCCAAACAAGGAAATCGAAGAGCTCAAAGTTGCTTCGGCAAATTATGACCTGTTGGTCATCAAGGCTGTTAATCTTCTTAAGTCTCTGTAGGTGTTGTTAGCTAACTAGGTCTTTTTTTTTTGTTTTTTAATGCTTTGTTGTTCCTAGTCTTTTATTGTCTCTTTGGATTACTAGCCTTCTTGCCAGTCTTTTGTCTATTGTCATTATGTTGGTCTAGTTGTTCTTTGCTGAACTATCTTTTGTCCTTTTTGTTAAAGACTTCGGGTCCTTAAAACCCCATTTTCTAATTAATCAAAACAACTAAATTAGAAACATGTTCATAATCAGTTGAATATAGAGGATCATCAATATCTATAATGTCACTATCTTCATAAGGAAGCATTGTGACTAATTTTTTCATCTCCCATTGTGAAACATATCCATCTTTAATGTTATGAAATTGTAGAATATTTGTGTTGTTTTCAATGCAGTCAACACAAAAACATGATTTTTCTCTTACTTGAATCACAAGAGGTTTGCTAAGTCCTCTATTCATGACTTGATGCAAAATTCTAATACCATTAATTGTTTGACAATTATAAGGATTGGATAGATCAATATCTTTAACTTCCCATAACATTTGTTGTATGTTGTGTCCCAAGCACCAAAATGACTTTTGCACCATTCAACTATTTCATTTGAATTTTGTATGTCGTTACTTGTAAATTGAGATTTCTAGAACAAAGTACACATATATGTGTTGAACATGTACCTGTGAGTTCATGTTATCAAAGTGCACTCTTCACACACTCTCTTGCTCCAACATGCTCTCCTTTTTCATGTCCACTCTAAAAATGTTCCACAAATACTTTATGTTACATTTAGCATGATGTTGTGACAACCAATTGAACACTTTTGAAAACTTAAATTGTCCTGCGAAGTTACAATCAAATCCAAAATATTAGTTTAAAAAACTTAATTATACTAGTTAATTAAAAGACTATGGAAATTGAAATCAATTTGTATGTTTACCAACACATCTATTGGACCAAATCCAATATTGTGAAGCATTTATCCCATGTTGTATGATATTTTCAAAAAAAATCCCAAAACAATGGGCCACATAGCTCCTATCATGACCAATATCATCACTAATATAAAAATGAACCTCCTTGATGATAATGCATTCATCTTTTCCACTGTCTACACCATCCACATGAAACTCTACATGTCTATACAAAACTTGTACAAAGATTGCAACTAGCTCAGAATGATAATATTGACTGTGAATCTCTATGTGGACTTGATGTATAGTTCTCAGACAAGTCTACAATTGAGAGAATATAACCCAGAGAAAAGCAATTTTTTGAATCACGAAACTATTTAGCTTGACATCTTGCACCATGACAATGTTGGATATGTGGATATATCATATTCTGAATCTATGCATAAACTCATTGTAAGGCAATTCACTCTCTTTTAACATAATTTTTTTGGATTCAACTCCTGACTTTGTTTGGTATTTCTAATATTCAAATATTTTCCACATAACTTGCATTAAAAGATCAACAATCTCAAATTCTAAAAATTTCTTCAAATCTCCACAATCAGCACATGTCTTTTTTATACATTGTATATTGAATTCATCTGAATCTTTTATTGTTTCACATAAAATAGACTTCACAAATTGTGTTGTAATTGTAGGGATGACTACATTTGTATTAGTTACTGCCACTACTGTTTTATATGACTGCAAGTGTAGATGAAATTCAACATGATTTCGATAGCAACAAGTTTCACGTACCTTGTTTATACGTACAAAACATGGTCATAATCATTCAAACATCCTTTGACAAATGTTCACATCTAAAAATTCTTGCTTGAATGCTTCAAATAGTTTACTTTGTGTTGTGTTTATAAAATGTTTTGAATGTGAAATTTTTGTATTGTCTTCATCCCTCATTTGTATAGTGTCTCTTCTATTGGAAGAAACATGAGAGTGATTGGTCTAGTATTCAATAACCTTTCTTTTTACATCTTTAGATATTTTGTCATTTCAAGGAACCCTGCAAATATTTACCCAATTCTTTTCAATATTTTCATCTAGCCTATTTCTTTTCCTAATATATCTCTAACAGTTCTTCTAGATACATTTAGTAATTGGGCAATTTCTTGAGTTTGTCTTCTATGTGATAATTTCTTACTAGAAATCATTTGTCATTAATGCTCCATAGGCAACACTTAAATCAGTAGCTTGACTCATGCTTTCAATACATTTAAGTGATTCTTGAAAATTTTCAATCACTTTTAGATCTACTAATCTATCTGATGATTTTTTCTTGTTATCAACACCCAGCAACTCCAAAATAGGAGTCATTTATTTTCTCCTAAATAACTTTTCACATAATTGTGCTCTTCCAATTAGAGATTTATCATGAAAATATTCATCCCAATTTTTTTGTGGTGTAATTTTAATGTGTTTTCTAGTACCATATCCTCAATTGAAATATCATTGAAATAATAATCTTCATCCATCTCCATCAAATTTTTGATACCATAGAAAAAACTTCTAGATTGACTAGGACCAATTTCTTGTCGTTCCTGAACTGTAATAACTTCATCATCAATGGGTTGTTCTTGAGTAGGTGTTGTATCTCTTTTTTTTGTCTCTTTTATTTTAATCATACTTTCGTAATATAGTCCTTTTATTCCCCATTGGACAAATTTCTCATGACTTTTAATTCAGATCTGTAGACCCTTATACACATGCACATGCACATATATGTCAATTGAATTGGACCTAAGTTTAAATATGTATTATGTTATTCTAAGTTAATTACATTTAGAAAATGATAATGAATGGTCCACTTAATTGATAAAGAGTGGTCTACATGAATACTTAACTGGTAATGACTATTTATTAACTGATAATGAATGGTCCACTTACCTCATAATGAGTGGTCCACATGAATAAGTTTATATACATAAATGGAGTTCTTTATTATTAAAAAATTACATGTACATGGATGTACTTATACATAATTCACTTCCAAAATAAGGTCTTAGGAGAATCCATAAGTTGTCTGAGAACCATGGTTTGTTGGTACAATTTGGAATGCTCAAGCTTGTATTAGCAACTAGCTTAAATATAATCGATTCAAATTTTGTGTTAACATTTCGACCATATTATTTTGTTGATCATAATGTCATGTTACACAAAATCAAATGGTCAAAATATTTATGAAAATTTTGAATTGATTATAAAAGCCAGTTGCTAGTACATGCTCATTACATTACCGAGAAACCATGAATCTCAGGTAGCTTATGGACTTTCCTCACACCTTATTTAAAATGGATATGAATCATGTATAAGTATTTACATCTACTAAATAATCATCTAGATATCCATGTTAGGTAAATTATGTACATAATTTACCTAACATGGATATCTAGATGATTATTTAGTACATGTGACATAATTTACCTAACATATCTATATCTAGATGATTATTTATATTTACATGTGAGTACTTATACATGATTCATATATCCAAAATAATGTGTGAGGAGAGTTCATAAGTTGCACGAGAACAATGATTTTTTGGTAATACATAATGAGCTTGTACTAGCAACTAGCTTATGCAATTGATTCAAATTTTGCATAAACATTTCAACCATTTGTTTTAGTTGGTCACATTGTCATGTTACACAAAAATAAATGGTTGAAATGTTTACACAATATTTAAATCGGTTACAAAAGCTAGTGGCTAGTACATGTTGATTACATTACCAACGAACCATGAATCTCAAACAACTTATGGATTTTTCCTCACACCTTATTTCAAATGGATATGAATCATGTATAAGTATTCACATTAACTAAATAATCATGTAGATATCTATGTTAGGTAGATTATGAACATAATTTACATAACATAGATATCTAGATGATTATTTAGTATGTGTGACATAATTTACCTAACATATCTATATCTAGATGATTATGTATACTTGCATGTGTGTACTTAAATACATGATTCATATATCCAAAATAAGGTGTGAGGAGAGTTCATAAGTTGCCTGAGAACCATAGTTTGTTGGTAATGTAATGGGCTTACAAGTACTAGCAACTAGCTTTTGTAATCGATTCAAATTTTGTGTAAACATTTTCAACAGATTGCTTTTGTTGGTCATTTCATGTTACACAAAAACAAATAGTTGAAATATTTACACAAAATTTGAATCAATTACAAAAGCTAGCTAGTACATGCACATTACACTGCTGAAACAAACCATACATATCGAGCAGACAACTTGTGGACTCTCCTTAGACCTTATTTTGGATATTAATTTCATGAATAAGTAAATTCACATGTACTAAATAATAATCTATCTATATCTATGTTAGGAAAATTATGTCACGTGTAATAAATAATCATCTAGATATCTATATTAGGTAAATTATGTCACATGTACTAAATAATCATCTAGATATCTATGTTAGGTAAAGTATGTCACATGTACTAAATAATCATCTAACTATCTATGTTAGGTAAATTATGTTATATAAGAAAAGTGTTGTGCATAAATTTCTTCTAGCCAATTCTTAAACACCACAAACAAGAAGACACAATGGTTGTTACAGTGTGATTGTCCAAAATTTTACGTCAATGTGTATGTTTGTAGGCCAAATTCAACCTAATTTCCATTGGTCTCAACACAATTGAAAACACTTTAAACATTTTCTATCCTAAGGTCAAGGCCTCATGGTGACATTAACAACCCACATCTTGGAATCTCTGTTGACTCAAGTGTCATCGCACCTAGATGGGCATGTACAGTTTTTTGACTTTCCAAGAGAGGACAAGTAGGGTCCTCCAGGAATGGAAGGATGACCCAATCACCCTCTCCCTGGAAAGCTACAAGTATCTTATGATAAGATAAGGATTTATGTCTCATCTCAAGGGATCCATAAGGTGAGTATCTTGGGGGTAAAAACAACTACATGCCTTTGCACTGAGAATAATGCCAACAACTCAATCAATAGGGTGGGCCACTAAATATAGTTTCTAGTCACTGTTTGAGGGACACATCTTATGAGATTCTAGTGTGAGACACTTAAGTCTCTAGTTAAAGTACACAAGGAACCTTAGGAACGTTTGTTAGACCTTGATTGTTATTGACACCTCTAGCCCAAGAAAGACAAGTTAAGAATCGGGCTTTAGCCGTAGTCTTTTTATATAGCGACCCAAAGGAAAAACCGTTTTGAGGTCATCCCCTAAGGAGTGATCACTTCTCCAAAGGCAAACCTCTCTGCAAAAAATAAATAATGCAAGGGTTCTACAACACAAAGTGTGAAAGCGCACCAAACACTTCAAACAAGGGTTCTTTTTAATGCACCAAATCAAAATGTTATCTAATCTAATTTTGATATAATAAACAATGTCCAAGATTAAATATATTTTTTTATTTTTTAACATTATTTTAAACATAATATGTGAAATTACACACGTTATAAATATTAAACTATTCTCTACATAAATAAACTAAAATTATTGTCAAGAAAATAACACTTTGGATGAAAAAATAGCTTTCAAATTTTCCTTCAAAATTACATTCAAATTGATCTTCAAATTTACCTTGAGTTGACTTTGCAAAAAAGACAAAAAAAAAAACCTAAAAACATGAAATAGTCACTTGGTCAGCTGGGGAACTATCGTCGAGAGGCTTTTCAGTCGAAATAGGTTTGACCAAACCTGTTTTAGTCGAACTAAGTTCAACCGAAACAATCTATGTGTCATCTGATGTGGCAACCAAATCACCATTTTCTCTACAATTCTAAAACTTTCCACTTTTGCTGTATTTTTCTTTAGGCAAAGTTTTTTTTTTTTAATCTAAAAAATACCCTTCTATAGAGCTCAAAGTCAAGAATCTGGACATATAATTTTTTAATGTTTTGATTAATTTTAATATGTTTTATTTTTTAAATATTGAAGTAGATTTTTTAAATTCGAGAAGAGGCTGATTTTGAAATTAAAAAATATATATTAAATGGTATTTAAAATTTTACAAAATATAGTTTTTACTAGATGAGAGAATCTTCTCCAAAAGCGTATAATTTATTTTTAATAATGTTAAATTTAATAGAAAAAATTTGACACAAAATGAAAATTATCAAATTTAACTATGTTGGACTTTAAAATGTTATTACGAGAAAAATATACATCAAAATTTTATTTTTCTTTTTTTTAGCATTGCATATATATATATATATATATATATTTGGAAAATCAAAATTAGAAAAATAAAGTTATGTTTTTCATTATTTTTGGAGATGTCGATTAGAACCCCTGATTTTTTAGCAGTAAAAAATTTCTTTGAATATATAAAAAAAATATCATTAAAAAAAAATAACAGACATAAACTTATTAATATTTCTAGATTTCATCAGTTTACATAATTTTGAAATTCAATTTAGAAATGTCACTTAAACATGAAGTCAAAGTTAAATAGTTTTAGTTGTGTAGGTTGTAGGTCCCGGGGACAACTAAGAGGGGGGGGTGAATCAGTTGTCTAATAAATTCAAACCAAAATCTTATTAACCAACTTATTGCTTAATACCGATAAAATAGTTAGTTGTGCCGGTAAACAGAGTTAACAAAAAATGCTTGTACGGGTAAGAATTAATGCATGAAACATAAACATAAAGTCATCCACAACACATGACACAAATATTTGTACGTGGAAACCCTGTAAGGGGAAAAACCATGGTGGGAAACCTTACCCACAATCAGATGATACTACTACAAATAGTAAGTGTACAAAGAGGGGTCTGCACATGCAGAAAGGCCAACAGCCTAGAGCTCACTGCTCAAACACAAATGGGAGTCACACTGACTACAGTTGGATGGTTAAATCCAATGAGAATGTACTGCACAAAATAGCATCTTCATATGCTAGATTCAGTACCGGTGTAATGCTGATATGCTTTTGCAAAAACCTAACTTCACCTTAAATGATGTCTTCGTGTATATTTCTGCTTGATCTCGCATATACCCTTCCTTAAATCTTTTTCTTTCGCATTTTCCCCATTTGATCTTACGAATAAGATCTTACATTTATACCATACCCTAAGACCAATTTTAGTAGGTCGGCTCTACAAGATATTACAATAAAACATTTTGCAAATAATACAATATCCGATGCAATAACGGATTAAACATGTCGGCTTAATGCATTTACAACAATAATAAATCATCTCCATAGCGTACCATGCTGATCTGGAAAAGATAAACCTGTCGGTGTAACCCTAGATAACTTGGACCTATTTGCCGGTAAAAGCAAATATGCAAAATAAGAATATACCAATGATTATTACTTCAAGGAAAAGTGTCAACATGATGTCTTCGACATTACCAAGTGTCTTCCATGTCATTGCAGGTACCGATGAACATTATATCCTGTCGGTTAACCATATACCGGTGATTGATTGAACAGTTCACTGATTGCCGGTGAATGTTGCTGGATCTCCAAAGTAGGTGTGTTAGTAGGTGTTGACATCAATGACAAAACCATACCAAAATACCAACAATCTCCCCCTTTGGCATTGGTGGCAACACAAGATGGAAAAACCATCAAAGTGCCAAAATAGAAATGCCAAGTACAAAAACCAATTCTCCCCCTGGGAGTAATATGTGTTTATACAAAGATTTATTTACAATACCAATCTCTCCTAAAAAAGATAATGCATTTTTCATATACTTTTCCTTAATGTTTTTCCATATATCTTTCCCCCTTTGACATCAAATGCCAAAGTCACAAAAAGGTCAAGCTCATACAAAATACCAACCAATTCAATATACCAACTACTCCCCCTGAGAGGTAGCTTCCTCATCAAATACTGGAATAAAAGATTTGTCCATTTAATTATGTCGGCTGATGACAATCATCAACTGTCTAAGTTTCTACCAGTGGAAGTAGGACTCCGAGCTAATCTCTGAGATACTCAAAAGTTTCCTTAGGCAAAGGTTTTGTAAAAATATCTGCAAGTTGTTCTTTAGTATTCACATAAACCAGTTTTATTTCCTTTTCTTCAACTTTTTCCCTTAGAAAATTCAGTTTGATAGAAACATGTTTTGTTTTAGAATGTAATACTGGATTCTTAGATATATTGATTGCTGCAGTGTTATCAAAATATGTAGTAATAGGTTCCTTGCATTTTACCTTTATGTCTTTCAACATTTGCTTAAGCCAAAGTACCTGTGTACAGTTTGTTGCTGCTGCAACATATTCAGATTCTGTTGTTGATAAAGATGTACAACTCTATTTCTTACTTAACCAAGAAACTAATCTCTTTCCAAGAAAGAAAGCTCCTCCAGTGGTGCTCTTTCTATCATCCACATCTCCTGCCCAATTTGCACCTGTGTATGCATATAGATCAAAATTTTCATCTTTAGGATACCATAATCCAAGATTTGTTGTGCCTTGTAAGTACCGGAAAATCCTTTTTACTACTGATTCATGATTTTCCTTGGGATTACTTTGAAATCTAGAAACTATACATATTGCATTCATAATATCAGGTCTGGTTTGTGTCAAATACAGTAAACCTCCTATCATAGATTTGTATCTAGTTGGATTAACAGGTGTAGATTCATCCCTTTGAGATAATTTGTCATTTGTAGTCATAGGTGTGCTTACCGGTTTAGAGTTCTCCATCCCAAATTTCTTGAGTAGTTCTTTCAAGTACTTAGATTGACTCAAAAATATGCCTTTATCAGTCTATAAAATCTGCAATCCTACAAAGAATTTTATTTCTCCAATCATAGACATTTCAAATTCATGCTGCATTTTAAGAGAAAATTCTTTGCATAATCCATCTTCTCCTCCAAAGATTATATCATCAACAAATACTTCCATAATCAAAATGTCATCATTAGTTACTTTGTAATATAAATTGCTATCTGCATTTCCTTTAGTAAAACCAATTTTTGAAATATACTTATCCAATCTTGCATACCAGGCTCTTGGAGCTTGTTTTAGTCCATACAGAGCTTTTCTTAATCTGCAAACCATATCATTGTTATCTATCAAAGAAAATCCATCAGGTTGTTCAATATAGACTTCCTCTTCAAGATCTCCATTCAAAAATGCACATTTAATATCCATTTGATAAACTTTGTAATCCTTGTGAGCTGCAAAGGCCAAGAATAATCTAACTACCTCAATTCTGGCTACCGGTGCAAAGGTTTCATTGTAATCAACTCCTTCTTTCTGAGAATATCCCTTAAACACTAGTCTTGCTTTATTCCTAACAACCTTACCATCTTCATTGAGTTTGTTTCTAAATACCCATTTGGTTCCAATTACATTTTTATTTTCAGGCCAGGGAACTAATGTCCGAGTATTATTTTTCTCAATTTGTCCTAATTCTTCTTCCATAGCTTTAATCCAAAATTTATCTTCACATGCCTCATTGATAGATAATGGTTCAATTTGAGAAATAAGACATACCTCTTCATTTGCCAATCTTCCTCTTGTCATGACTCCTTTAAATTTGCTTCCAATTATCTGATCTTCAGAATGATTCAGTCTTACATACCGGGGTGTCTTAGTCTGTTGTTGTTCTTCAATTACTATGGTATCCTCTGATGATACCAGAGTAACTGGATCATCATTCTGTACTAGCGGATTTACTGTTGGTTCATTTGTCATAATTTCTGTTACCGGTTCAGAGTCTATATACCTTGAAGTTCCTCTGAATTGTTCATCAATCTTTACATTTGTACTCTCAACAATTTTCTGTAGTCTTTTATTAAAACATCTATAAGCTTTACTCTTAGATGAATAACCAAGAAATATTCCTTCATCACTTCTAGGATCAAACTTTCCAATATACTCATCTCTTCTAATATAACATTTACTTCCAAAAATTCTGAAATACTTAAGAGTAGGAGTATTACCAAACCATAGTTCATGAGGGGTCTTACGGGTTTCACCTTTGATGTGAACTTTGTTGAATGTGTAGACAGTAGTGCTTACTCCCTCTCTCCAGTACACATTTGGTAGATTTGCTTCAGATAACATACTTCTTGCTGCATCCAAAATAGTTCTATTTTTTCTTTCAACTCCATTCTGTTGTGGTGTCCGAGGTGCTGATAACTATCTTTTGATTCCATTCACTTCACAGAATGTATTAAAATCTCTAGATGTGAATTCTCCTCCTTGATCTGATCTTAAACATTTAATTTTCTTACCGGTTTCATTTTCAACCATTGCTTTGAATAGTTTGAACTTCCCAAGTGCTTTTGATTTTTTCCTAAGAAAAGTAACCCAACACATTCTAGAATAATCATCAATAATTAGGATGAAATATCTATCACCTTGTAAGCTTTTAGTTCTAGCCGGACCACATAGATCAGTGTGGATTAAATCAAGAGCATTATTGGATTTTTCTGAAATACTTTTGAAACTAGCTCTAACCTGTTTTCCAAATTGACATTCCTTGCAAATTGTATTTTGAGGTTTCACAATTTTAGGTAGATCTCTAACTGCCTTAGAAGTACTGATTTTTACCATGCAATCAAAATTTACATGACATAATCTTTTATGCCATAGCCAACTTTCATCTATATGAGCAATTAAGCATGCCTTTTCACTGCTATTCAAATGAAAGATATTACCTCTAGTCTGATTACCGGTTGTGATTTCCAAACCAGTTCTATTCATGATTTGCATTTTCCATTTTTAAATTATAACTGAAAACCTTTCTCAACTAATTGACCAACACTTAAAAGATTATGTTTTAATCCTTCAACATAGTAAACATTGTCAGTGTTATGTTTACCATCAAGAGATATTGAACCCTTACCTTTGATTGAACAGGCTTTGTCATCTCTGAATCTTACTAAACCTCCATTGTATTCTTGAAAGTTCAAGAATTTGCCTTTGTTTCCAGTCATGTGATGTGAGCATCCTGAGTCAATAATCCATTCATCCTTTGATTCAACTTTAGCTGCTAGGGCTTGTTCTACCGGTGGAGCAATAGGTACCAGTTGATCTTCTATTATAGCAACAAAGACCCATCCGTTGTCTGCTGGATCCTCATCAGAATCATCAGTCACACCTTCATCAGCAATGTAACAAGTTTTATCTTTGTTTTTCTTAAATTTGTATCTCTGGTATTCAAGATTAGGTTTGTATGTCCTTCTAGCTTCTTCTCTTAGTCTAGCATGTCTATCAGGGCATCTTGAAGCCATATGACCAATCTTATTGCAATTGAAACATTTAAAGGGTTCTTTACCTTCATACTTACTTCCAATTGGACCTTTTGGCATTTTTCTTGCAAATAGTGCTTCAAGTTCTTCAAGCTCTTCATTCTCCTTCCTAGTTTCTTCAAGTTCTCTTGCATAAAAGGCTCTCCAGTCTGATTTGTCAAAAGATGGAGCAGATGATGTTGATGCTTTGAAGGCCAAATCAGTTTTTATAGCAACAGGACCAAATTCCTCAATTTCAAAAGCTGAAAGTTTTCCAATCAATGTATCCCTAGTTACTAATGTATTAGGCATTGTTCTCAGCTCATTAATAGCAGTAACCTTCATTTTATATGCTGGTGGCAAACCTCTTAAGATTTTTGAAACAATCTCATCTTCACTCAAGGTTCCTCCACAACATTTGATACCTAAAACAATTTCATTTACTCTTTCCATAAAAGCAGAAATTCTTTCATCTTCTTCCATTTTCAGATGTTCATACCTGACTCGGAAGCTTTCAAGTTTTGCAATTTTGATTGTGGAATCCCCTTCATTCAGTGTTTCCAAATGATCCCAAATAGCTTTTGCAGTAGATCTATCTGATAATCCCATGATTTGTTGATCTGATAATGCGCTCAAAAGTGCTTCTCTTGCTTTGCAATCATTTTCTTCATCTTTAGCTAAAGTAATAGGAGTAGGCTGACCAGCTATAGCAGTAGTATAACCATTCTTAGTAACTTCCCAGATGTCTTTACCAATGCAATTCAGATGTGTCTCCATTCTAATTTTCCATATTCCATAGTTGGTTCCATCAAGTTTAGGACTATCCTTTCTGAAATAATTAGTAGACATTGGATCTCCTCAAGTTGTTAAACTTCTGCAAAAAGAGGACTAGGCTCTGATACCAATTGTAGGTCCCAGGGACAACTGAGAGGGGGGGGTGAATCAGTTGTCTAATAAATTCAAACCAAAATCTTATTAACCAACTTATTGCTTAATACCGGTAAAATAGTTAGTTGTGCCGGTAAACAGAGTTAACAGAAAATGCTTGTACCGGTAAGAATTAATGCATGAAACATAAACATAAAGTCATCCACAACACATGACACAAATATTTGTACGTGGAAACCCTGTAAGGGGAAAAACCACAGTGGGAAACCTTACCTACAATCAGATGATACTACTGCAGATAGTAAGTGTACAAAGAGGGGTCTGCACATGTAGAAAGGCCAACAACCTAGAGCTCACTACTCAAACACAAATGGGAGTCACACTGACTACAGTTGGATGGTTAAATCCAATGAGAATGTACTGCACAAAATAGCATCTTCATATGCTGGATTCAGTACTGGTGTAATGCTGATATGCTTTTGCAAAAACCTAACTTCACCTTAAATGATGTCTTCGTGTATATTTCTACTTGATCTCGCATATACCCTTCCTTAAATCTTTTTCTTTCGCATTTTCCCCATTTGATCTTACGAATAAGATCTTACATTTATACCATACCCTAAGACCAATTTTAGTAGGTTGGCTCTACAAGATATTACAATAAAACATTTTGCAAATAATACAATATCCGATGCAATAACGGATTAAACATGTCGGCTTAATGCATTTACAACAATAATAAATCATCTCCATAGCGTGCCATGCTGATGTGGAAAAGATAAACCTGCCGGTGTAACCCTAGATAACCTGGACCTATTTGCCGGTAAAAGCAAATATGCAAAATAAGAATATACCAATGATTATTACTTCAAGGAAAAGTGTCCACATGATTTCTTCGACATTACCAAGTGTCTTCCATGTCATTGCAGGTACTGGTGAACATTATATCCTGCCCATTAACCATATACTGGTGATTGTTTGAACAGTTCATTGATTGTCGGTGAATGTTGATGGATCTCCAAAGTAGGTGTGTTAGCAGGTGTTGACATCAATGACAAAACCATACCAAAATATCAACAATAGGTCACTTCCTTTATAAAAGTGTGACACAAGTTTGTGCTTTTACCCATATATCATATGCATTTACTTTCAATAATATAAATCAATTTATGAGTTCAAACACTAGACTATAAGTTCAAACACTACTATGAATTCAAACACTACTTCAAGTTCAGTTCATGAGTTCAAACACTACTACAAGTTCAGTTCATGAGTTCAAACGCTACTACAAGTTCAAACACTACTACAAGTTCAATTCATGAGTTCAAATGCTACTACGAGTTCAAACACTACTATAAGTTCAATTCACAAGTTCAAACACTACTATGAGTTAAATACTCCAACCACATCAAGTGGTTCAACATGCTCTTCAATAACATTTAATATTTTCTTGTGATCTTCATTATATAGTCTTTATATCTGACGACCATGTGAACATAGAACTAGATGAAGAGTTAAGCTGACAAAAATTACTAGGTGGCTATATAGATATACCTTGTTGTCAGTTTGGTACTTAGCGAAATGAATCCCATGTTGAGCAATTTTGATTTGTTTGAAATATGTCCCTTGCACTACAATTTAGCCTCCAAGGGAGAAAACAAATTCCAAGGTGATAATTTATAAAATATATTTCAAATATTGAATTACTTTGAATGGAAGATGCAATTTATTTTTAAAACAAATTCAAAATATATTCAAATAATTTAGATAAATCAATCAAACTTGTGGGAAACAGCATTCCATAGCTTGTTTTGGCTTTTGTTAACTTCTTCCTCTTTTATGTACAAAGCAATAAATAATAACTAACACCTTCTATATTTCCAGCCTTTGCTATTACTGCAAAAACATCTCTTGCACAACAAATTTACATGAAAATTTCAAGCAAATTAAACAAATTATCTTTTAACCACTATAATTTAGGTCTTAGAGATTGAATATATATACATTACAAATTTGCACGTATGTAAGTTATAAACTTGCATGTGAGATAAATTTATACACGTGTACCATTTTTAATCGGTCTTGAAATATGGTCATAATCACTAGAAATCAAATGAATTTCTTCAAATATTTCATCCTCATCTTCATCGTATGTTTCAATAACAACTAGTGGCACCAAATTACATTCACTAACATATACCCAAGTTCTTGGTTGATACATTTTTCATAGTTTTTCAAAATGTAGTCACAACAAAAACATGAGTAATCTTTGGTGTACAATGTCCATTGTCGGTTATTTGTACTCATGACAAAATGCAAATATGTTTTCTCTACCCTCTTGCATTTGTGCATTATTCTTTTATCCACACCTTGAAAATATACAAATGTTACATACATTTAATTTAATACTAAGTAATACAAATTAAAAAATTTGATAACCAAAATAAACAAAAGATCACATGTACATGTGTATGTACATACCTGATATCTCTCAAAACACTTGTAGCATCATAAAATTGCACCCCTTGCAATTTTGACTGTGTTTTAGGCTCCTTACCTTGGCAATATCATCTCCCACGCTTGATCAGGACCCATCTATGCCTCCACCATGGAACTGGGTCTCATTTCCACACTTTACAACTTGTTTATACCCTGTTTTAGGCCCCCAAAATGGGCAGGACTAGGGCATGGCTCCCTAGTCCTCCTTAGGACAGGGGTATGGCGCCCTTGTCCTCCCTCTTTGTGTAGCCCCAAAATGGGTCCATTTGACCCTTGACCCTAATTTGCTCTTCGAGATTTGATATCCCCTATGTTGGCCTTTGATTAGATGATAATTAACCCTCTAAGGCAAGTATAAAATGGGACTTATTCTCTCATTCGGGTAAGGAGGATGATAGAGGTGAACAAGAAAGTGGTCTTCATTATTGTCATCAAGCGTTCAAGTCTTCAAACATATCATTATTTATGTGTCTTCTTCATTCATCCATTGGAGCAATATTACAACATTCATTTGCAAGCATGTGTGTGTTAGGGTTTTGTCATGTTACATGCCATTTCATGCAATACTTGTGATTACATTCAAGAAGCAAAGCAACCATCATCAACAAATTGCACAAGGTATACATTTCCATTATTTACATTTAAGCATTTGCAATTACTTTCTTTCAAGGTTGATTCATCAACTAGGGTTTGACTAAGGCAAACCCCTATCCACAACCTTTCTTTTCTTCTTTTATGTGTGTAGGTTGTAGATGCGCAACTATAATTGCAGATTTAGGCTTCATTTGCCGAGACGGAAAAACCCTTTTCAACTCACAGATTTTTTGGAGGACCAAGTGCAACTTCAACCTAGTCCCGATGATTTTTCTCCAAATTTGCAGGGCAAGTCCATATCAATCTAAATACCTTAGATCCGAAGTTACAACACGATCTCGAATCGATAGCTCCTTATTTCACCCATTTGGTCTTCATTTTCTGCATAGTCAACAAGCCAACTCTTCTACTTACAAAAGAGGGTAAATTACATTGCACCCTTGCAATTCACTTAGTATTTAGATCCTTATTCACCCTAGGGTCTGGATCTAGTGAATTCAACCCCTCTCTTGAATGTAAAGTATCTCCCAAGTGAAAATTATCCTAGTGATTTCCTTTTTCTCTCCTAGGTGGGAAATCACTAGGGTTCAATTTTCGACTTTACATTTTGGTAAACCCGACATCTTACATGCTTGTATTTTGTAAAAATTGCTCTTTATTGTCTTAGATCTGAAAATTACAGTGCTTATCAAATTCAATTATTTCATTGTCTTGTTCGATTTTCAAATCAAATTTACAAAATTAAGTGGTTAATTGTCAAAACCCCAATTTTCAAATATCAACTTGAACTTGTGCAAAAATTGGATTTACATTTAATTTTCAGATTGGTGACTGTTTTAAGACTTGTCTTCTTGCCTTAAATTCAAATTTTCAATTTCCCTCCTTTTCCCAAAATTCAAAATTTCAAAATTCAGTGGCTAGGACCTAAAACCCTAATTTTCAAATTTAATTGGATTTTGTGCAAATTTTAATCAATCTCAACCAATTTTAGTTTTCTAAATATTATTCAAGGTGGCCCTATCCATTAGGTTTGACCTTTTTCAAAATTGCAATTTAATTTCTTATCTCTTTCAAATCCCTAATAGGGTCCTATTTTGATATTCAAACCTTAATTTCGCTTATCTAGAGATCATGAAATCAATCAATTTTGGGGGGTTAGCTCTCAAATCATCGTAGCTTTCATCCCTAAAAATTTCTGAAAAAGTTGGGAGGACTGGGTGCACTTTCAACCTGGTCTGTGGCTTTTTTCCCAAAATTTTGGGAGACTACTATGACTGTATTTAATTGCTTAAATCTAGAAAATTGGTTGATTTTGTCAAATTTTGATCCCTAAAAATTTCCTAAAAAGTTGGGAGGACCGAGTGCACTTTCAACCTAGTCCCTGGCTTTTTCTTGAAATTTAGGGAGACTATTATGACTGTATTTAATTGCTTAAATCTAGAAAATTGGCTGAATTTGTTGAATTTTGATCCCTCTAAAATAAAAAACATTTCCCAATTTCAACATTGCAACTTTCAAGGAAAAATTTAAAATTAAGTTGTTAATTATAATCTGCCCAAATTTTAAGATCTTAATTGTGTCCATTTTAAATTTGAAATTAAGTGGTATCCCATAGGCCCTAATTTTAAAAATTCAATCTCTTTTCGCTAATTTTAAATTAAGAGGTTATTTTTTTAGATAATCCTAATTTTAAATTTCAATTTCCTAGGAGGTTGCATTATTATTCTTTCAATCAATTTGTTCATTTAATTGAATAATAATTTTTCCTATAATTTTGAATTATTCAATTATTTTGCAAGTTTCAAATTTCAAATTCAAATTTCACAATTTCAAATTTGCAATTTAAATTCCATTTTCCCTCCTTTATTCAATTTTCTATGCATGTATGGGGTGAACATTATTATGGTTAAATGACATATGAGTTTCTTGTTTAATCATAAGTGCATATGGAGTTCTTATTTTATTTTGCTAATTCAATTTCAAGTTATATTAAAGATGTTCATGATGTTCCCTTTCATGAATATGATGATAATTTAGTTCTCCCTTTCATTCATACCTATGATTTACTCTCTCCCAAAATTGATATCATTAAAGAGGGCACATTGGTGCAAAAAGGGAATATGGACACTTCTTTCAAATATCTCCTAGAAAGTACCTCCCAAAATTGATATCATTAAAGAGGGCACATTGTGTTCCTTATTCTCCTAAAAAGTACCTCCCTCATAAAGATTATTTGGTGCAAGAGGATGATATTATGGCTACTTATCCTAGTGATACCATACCTTATTTTCATGATCCTCCCTATAAAGATGAAGCATTAATTACATATGATAGTCCTTTTCCTAATGAGTGTCTTGAACTTAAAGATACCTGTAGACACCTAAAATTGTCATGTCTAAATAAATCAATATTTTATTTATTTAATTATCTAAGCTTAATTCTTCTATTAATTAAATAAATCTTTATTTATTTAATTAATTCATTTATCCTCTTCTAGCCTTATTTCTCATTTAAATAAATACATTTATTTATTTAAATTATCCTTTTCCTAAATTAAATAAATATCTTATTTATTTAATTGATCCCACTTCTTCTATTAATTAAATAAATCTTTATTTATTTAATTAATTCATTAACCTTTTCTACCTATGACACATGTCATTCATCTCTTAATTCCTACACTACCTACCCCTTTCATTATTTTATTATTTTCTTTACCTACCCTCTAATCATAGCCGACCTCCTTTTACACCTCTCAATATTATCCCTCCATTTCATATAGTGTCTTTTATATAAGGAGATGCTTCCTTCATTATCAACCCTAATCAATCAATCTATGCATTCAACCCCCCCATTGACTACTTGACTACACTATGCTTTTGAACATATGTGATCCTACTTGCAACCACATTTACGTTCTTTGTTGAGCTCTTGTGCACATAAAATCTGAGAGCAAATATATCAAGCAAGATCAATGGAGATAGGAAGAATGGAGATCCAAACCCTATTGGACATGTGATGGTATAATCTTTGTGATTTCATTTGATTTGCATTGTCTTAGGTAATCTTCATATGTTATGGTGGATCTTTGTTGTTGTTAGGCTAGGGTTTTGTGGTTGAATTCATTTAGCCTTTCAATATCGTTATTATTGTTATCCATTTTCACCATATACATTTTGGCATGCCCGATGGGACTCTTATCCCTTTTGCATTTAACATTTTTGTTGCAGATTTTGTGTTTGAAGTTGTAGATCTGACATTTTCGACAACATTTTGACATTTTCGCGTCTGCGCACTTTTGGGTCGCGTTTTTGATTTTCTGCCGCATCTGTGACATATGGAACCGCATCTGCATCCTCGACAGCATTTTATTTTTATTTATTTTTGCAGATTTCGAAAACCACGTCTGTGTTCCTCAGGCGCATCTGCGGTGTTTTTAGACGTGTCTGTGTCCAAAAGTCGCGTCTGGGTTCTGGAGCCGCATCTATGTCTCACAAAAGCGCGTCTGCGTCAGATAGTCGCGTCTGTGTTTGGGGTAACCACGTCTATGTGCGTTGATCTTTTTTTTGGAGTTTTATTGATTCAGTTTTTGGTCATTTAATATTTCAAATCCGGTTTATTTTGAGCTAACATCTTTAGATCTAGCTAACAAAATTGGTGCAGCTTGTCTTGAAAGCAAAATCATTTGATTGAAGGCCCCTATTTTCACAAAGTCTTTTGGATCTAAAATTTACCTAACTTGTGTGCTTGCAAGAAGGGGTGATTATTTCAAACAATCCAAACTACTAACAAATCTTTGTTGCAGGTCCTTGGCAAGGATTTTTTATTTTTATTATGTGCCTTGTTTTTAATAGACTAGCAAACACTTCAATTGGTGCACTAAAATTGAATCATTGTCTTTTGTGTCTTGAGCAATAGGCTCTTTTTGTTTAATCTTTAGAGGGCTTGTCTTCCCGTGTGGTCATTAGGACTACTAGTGAGAAGAGAACAACCCAAGTGGTAGCAAAAGAAAAGCCATCTTCTTCCAAACCACTATAAATAACTATATTCATGGTGAAAACTATGGATAATATGTGTTGATTAGTTCATACCGACACTATGTCTCCCCATAAACCCGTTTGATCAAATTTATTTGATCAGTTGTAGGGCGTAACCCCTACCGGTTGGGAGCCTTCTGTATTTACAGAGCTGAAAGTGCCGCATGTATGGCCACACGAGCGGATGCCCTTACTAGCACCTTTTTGTTTTAGAAGCCAAAATCCTTCTAGTTGTTGAGGTAGGAGGTCGGACCTCTGGTAGCAGCCCACACACATACGGTTCTTAGTAGAGATACAAAGTTTGCCACAGGGAGTTTTCGTGGGGACTGATGCTTGGCTGACCCGAGAAGTGAGTGTCGAGGGTGGAGCCAGTGAGGTCAAGCATCTAAGTATCTGCTCTGAATAGCGTAGCCTCGGGGGTAAAACCCCATGTGGGATCAACAACTATTGTCTTGGCCAGCCATAAGAATTGTGCTTGACTTATTTTAAACATTCAAGACCAAACAGCAAAACATTGTGTCTTTTGTGTCTTCAAGTGTATGCAAAACATTTTTACATCAAACAACACACTTTTCTTGGAGTCATTTTGAGTCTAGACACTTGCAAACATTGAGTCTTCATCAACATTGTGTCCTCTTGTCACGAAAAATAGTCAAACAGTCATATTTGGTCACAACAAAACAAATTCACAGATTGGAAAAAATTGCACAAATTTTGCAGAAACGCGTCTGTGTCTGACATAATAGTGTCTATGTTGTATAACCGTGTCTGTGAAGGGCAGAAACATGTCTGTGTTTCTAGAATCAACAGTGCACTTTACAAAAATCTCAGAAATGTGTCTGTGTTAAACAGAACCACGTCTGTGTTAGGAAATCACGTTTGTGCAGTATACAGGAACGTCTGTGTTCAGAATTGAAAAACTTTTACAGTCCAGCAAACAAACATAGTCAGTTTCGGAATTCTTGAGCTTCCTAGGTTATTTCTCCAGGGTTTCATTTAGCATTCAACCTATCTTTGGGTCTCACAAAGTCCATTATTGCTTTACACCTTACATTACATTCACATTTGTCTAAACTTGAGTCAAAAGGTCACTTGCTTGTCCTCATCTTACTTTGTCAACACACTACATACAACAACACTTTGCTAAGTGGTCCCTCATCAAGGTCTATCACCTTTGGGTCTCATTTGGTCTTACTTAGAGTCAAGGTCAACTTACCTCATCAAGAGAAACTATCGTCTCTTTGGAAGTCACACCTACTCTACTACATACATACTTGGTCTTACACTTTGGACATTGCAAGTACACTTCAGATTCATTTACATTCCATCCAACTCTTGGTCTTCCATACTTTTTCCATTTTCATCTAGTCTCACACATCAATGATGTCTTTTTCAATACTGATCATAACACATTACCTGACATGGATGCCTATAGAAACATTCCAAATGTTGAGAACATGGACACTACAAACAACAATGATACACACAATGACAATATGGACAACTTTTTTGTACATTCAGCAGATGTGGAAGAATCCATTATGGATCCCCGTTTCAATCGATTGGTTGAGGAAATAATGAGGAGGGATAGACAATACTTCTTACAAATGATGGCACAAAGTGGAGCCAAGATACCTCATGATTTTGACATGTCTCAAATAATGGAACGTAGACCTTTGCAACAAACTCACTCCAACATGGATCAAAGGAGGCCTAATAGTGGAGGCAATAGAGGACCACATATGGTACCTGAATCACCATCATCTTTGTTTCAAAAACTAGAGGTCCCACATACACATGGTCAGGCATATGATACTCACCTTCGCAGACCATTATGGAAGTCTTATGCAGAAAGATATGTTCAATCACATACCAATGCTAAGGATCAACCACCAAAGCAATTGGATATTCAAAGGCATGCTCAAAATTTGGACACAAGGAAACCCCGTGTCAAATTTGGGGGCAACACATTAGAACATGACATGCCTGTAGAGTATGGTATACATGGACAAAATAGATATTTCATTCCTCAACATGAATCTATACCAAGTGGTCCATATATGCAGCATCACTATAGACCTCCTCCATATGAACATATGTATGATCAATATCATCCATATATGAAACATGCTCCTCCTCCAATTGGTGCCTCAAGCATAGGGTATGGTCCAAGAAGTCGATCTCCACCTAAGAACAATTTGGAGCAACAAATCAGGGACTTACAAAAGAAAATGGAGGACATAAATACACCAAAGCCAACATACACAATGAGAGACATATGTCCTTATCCATTTGACAAGAGCATTCCAATGCCTCCATTTCCTACACACTTTGTGACGCTTAAGTTTGATAAGTATAGAGGAAAAGGAGATCCTAAGGCACACATAAGATAGTTTTTCACAGCGTACATTGAGGTAGCTTCAGAAGAGACATATTTGATGAGATTATTCCCACAAAGCTTAGGAGATCAAGCTATGGAATGGTTCTCCCAACTTCCACCTGGAATTAAGTCATGGGGTGACTTAGCAGAGGCATTTATCCAACATTTCTCCTACATCATAGAGACAGATATATCAGTCACTACTTTGTGCAACACCAAGCAAAAAGAGGGAGAGTCTTTTGCATCATTTTTACAAAGATGGAGGAATCTAGCCAGCAGATGCTCTTGTGAAATTCCACAAAAACAAATGGTAGAAATGTTCACCCAAAATGTTAACAAAGAAATTGGCTATGATCTAAGGAAAGCTTGTTTGTCCACCTTCAAGGACGTCATTGAAAAAGGCTTAGCGACAGAAAAGGTCCTAATTGAACAAGGAGTCATTAAGATATTCAAGGAAAACAAAGATGACTTTAAAGGAAAAGACAAGCCAAGATTTTGGAATAAAAACAAGAACACAGTCAATGTGGTGTTGTTGATGCCAATACAGTGCGACCCAAATTCATTTTTTCCGAATCAAATCAGGTGAATACTCAAACAACTTCTAAATCACGAAGGAAGTACACTCCATTGGGAGAACCACTTGAGTCAGTTTTCAAAAAGCTAGTGGCAAACAAGGTAATCACTATTCCAGATTTTCCTCCATATGAACCAAAGGTTAAACCAAATTGGTGGAATGATGATGAATATTGTGAAATTCATAAGAGCAAGGGTCATAAGACAGGAAATTGCCATCGACTGAAGAACATCATACAAGATCTCATTGATAGGGGTGACATTGAGATTGAAGGGCACTCATCCAATCAAGAACATGAAATGTTTAAGGAACCATTCCCAAAGCATGACAAGGGAAAAGCTGCAGCCACAGATGACCAAACCAACTATACCAGAGCAACTTATAACTATGATTCAACTATCAATCACATTACGATGGACAATTATGTCTCTACCATTATCATCAAGAACAAAAACCCTGAGAATTCTACCCAGAGACCCAAGATTGTCCTAAAAGGTGTTGGATCTTCTTCTGAACCTACCTCTGAATGTCATGTTACAACCCGTCGAGGTAAATTCACTTTGCAAGGTGCTCCAGCCAAAAACACCCCTTCTTCATCAACCAAGCCTGAGTACGACCTTGTAGAACAGTTAGGGAAGACACCCACGCTCATCTCCATCCTTGAGCTCTTACGCATATCCCCCGCACATAAAACTATTCTGGACAAAATCTTGAGAGACACTATCGTTCCTACTGATCTGAACGTGGACCAATTTCAAGCCATGGTGGGATACCTTTCCATTCCACACTCTCTTACATTCACAAAAGCCGACGACGCCTCCATGAGCCAACTACATAATGCACCACTACACATTGAAGCCTTCATACACAAACATCGAATAAAATGAGTCCTAATAGATGGAGGAGCTGGTCTAAACATTTATACATTGAGCACAATTAAACAATTGGGATATTCTGATAAAGCTATGAATTCTACAAACAAAATCACCATCAAGGCATATGATGATGAAGAGCATTCATCCAAGGGCACAGTCACCTTACCTCTCAGAGTTGGGCCAGTTATGAAGGATGTGGTTTGTCAAGTCCTAGACCTAGATCTCACTTACAACATATTGCTAGGGCGTCCTTGGATTCATGAAATGAGTGCAGTCCCATCTACATATCACCAATGTATTAAGTATCCTCACAATGGAGTGGAGGTAACAGTTAATGGTGATCCTAATTTGTTCACATACTGCAATAACTTGAGATCCAAAACTGAGACCATCATTCCCAGTAATCGCGAAGCTGTTCCTTCTTCAGCATACATTGATCCTGATTCATTAAAACCTTTGACATCAAGACAAGGTGAGCTTAAAGGCAAATTTCAGGACAAGGGCATGGGGGAATACACTTTAAATCAGACCATGTACTTACAACAAGTCATGAGTTCACCAAAAGAATATGGAAGACCACATCCTAACAAGCAAGTATCCATCATTGTACTCAAATGGGACCCTACTACCTTTCAAAGATGGGGCGAACTGGAAGAGGAAGACTTATACAAAATGCTTTACAAAGACATTGAAGATGATACATAAGATCACATCAGTCTACCATGTGAGAAATATGGCAAAGGTTTCAAGATCCTACAAAAATTTGGGTATGATGGAAAAAGCCCTCTTGGGTTACGAAAGGAAGGCATCATTGAACCTTTACAACCTGAATTGACATTCAAAAAGGAACGCTCGAAGGGACTTGGTTTCCTGACTTCCAAGGTCCACACTCAAAGGACAGAAGAAGACTTACAAATCAAAGCTGCCAAGATTCAACAAGAGGATCACTATTCCACAGACTCCAACAAATGGGAATGGGGTTCAGACAAATCCTCCAGTGACTATGAGCTCATCGAGACATTCAGAGAGCCAGATGAACCCACAGAAGAAGAGGAATTTTATAAAAGATTCAAAGTTGGTCAAGAAACAACCCATGAGGATTCCACACAGTCCTTGTCTCAAGGTCCTAGGTTGAAATCACATAGGATGAGAACACCTGCCCCAGAATGCGCTACTAGTAATGATAATTTGGATTCGTTCGTGATCAAGATTGATGAGGAGAGTGCCATCGATGAGCTCGATAATTACCTTGACATACCTGAATATAACTGCATCTTCACTCTTAGCCCCGCTAACTTCAAAGATATTAAAGGCCTTCCCCTTGTTCACCACCAACTCATTGACTGGGATCATGAAGGACCTGCACAGTTTGACACATTCCAAAATGATGAAGCTTTTATTGACTATCTTGGCATATGAGATGATCTTCCCCCTGGGGACCATAAAGTGGGATACACTATAGAACTCAATAACGTGGCATATTTTGGTGAGGGCGTCAGACCTTCCAGTCACAAAAATGTGAAAATAAGAACAAACCAAGGGTCTTATGGCAAAAACCACACTGTGGCGTTGTCTGACCCCAAAAAAGTAAAAAGAAAGGATGTATTTGAGGGCGAAAACCTCTCTAAGGCACCCGAAGATGGAAGGCTCGACATTCTCCCAGCATCATATGAGGAAAAGTCATCCATGTTGGTAGAGGAGACTATCAAAACAAACACTGGTATAGAAGAAGTTCCACACAACATAATCCTAGCCCAATCTTTGACGGAGTTAGAAAGGTCAAAATTCATAAGTTTATTCAAAGAATGACAAATCAACTTTGCATGGTCATACGCTGATATGCCTGGATTGGATCCAGATTTGGTAATGCATCATTTGACAGTTAAACCGGGGGCAAAACCAGTGAAATAGAAACTAAGAAAGATGCATCCACAAGTGGCATTACTAGTCAAAGCAAAACTTGAGAAATTATTGGATGTCGGATTCATATGCCCAATTGATTATCCTGAATGGATCTCCAACTTAGTGCCTGTCAGTAAACCAGATCGCAGCATCAGAATATGTACAGATTTCAGAGATATCAACAAAGCTTGTCCTAAGGATGACTTCCCATTACCAAACATAGATTTGATTGTAGATCTCACAGCAGGTCATGAAATGTTATCATTGATGGATGGATTCTTTGGTTATAATCAAATAAAGATCATGTCTGAAGATCAACACAAAACATCATTCACTTGTCCTTGGGGAACTTTCTGTTGGAATGTCATGCCCTTTGGGCTAAAAAATGTAGGTGCTACATATCAAAGAGCCATGACTACTATCTTTCACAATCTCATGCACGTAACTATGGAAGATTATGTCGATGACCTCTTGGGCAAATCAATAGACAGAAATACACATTTGGACATACTTTCAGTCGTCTTCGATCGGTTGGAAAAATACAAAGTAAGATTAAACCCCAAGAAATGTGTCTTTGGAGTAACCTCCGGGAAGCTCCTAGGATTCATTGTATCAAAAAGAGGAATCAAAGTTGATCCAGCAAAAGTCAAGGCCATCCTGGAGATGCAACCACCAAGAAATATCAGTTAACTTCGGTCTTTACAAGGGAGACTCCAGTCCATATGAAGATTCATAGCGCAACTTGTAGATAAGTGTAATCCTTTTTAGCACTTGCTACATAAAAACATCAAATTCAAATGGGATGATAATTGTCAATAGGCTTTCCAAACACTCAAATATTATCTTTTGAATTCACCAGTTCTGATGCCACCAGTTCCAGATCAGCCTCTGTTACTATACATATCAGCTACTCCAATAGCACTGGGGGCACTCTTAGCACAACAAATTGTTGAGGGCAAAGAAAAGGCAGTATACTATATCAGTCGCACATTGGTGGGATATGAGCTAAACTACACACCAATTGAGCGTGCATGTCTCACCGTGGTCTTTGCTTCACAGAAATTATGACATTACATGCTCACTCATAAGACTAAGTTGGTTGCAAGGATAGATCTGTTGAAATACCTTCTCAATAAAGCAACGCTTACTGGGCGACTAGCCAAATGGGTAATGATCCTGAGTGAATTCAACATCGAGTATGTGGACAGAAAAGCAATAAAAGGACAAGCTATCATAGATCAATTAGTAGATGCTCCCATGATCGATGATGTTCCTCTAAATTCAGAATTTCCAGATGAATCCATTTTAACAATGTCACATGCAAAGCCATGGCAACTGTACTTCGATGGCTCATACACACAGCATGGGGCAAGAGTTGGCATCCTCTTTATAACTCCTCAAGGGGATTCTATACCAAAATCATACCGCTTATCATTTCCTTGCACTAATAATATAGTGGAATATGAGGCATTAACAACTGGATTACGAATTGCAGTTCAGTGGAAGATCTAGGAACTTTGTGTTCTTGGGGACTCTCAACTTGTAATCCGTCAAGCAACTAATGATTACCAAACAAAAGATGAAAAATTAATGCCTTAAAAAAATTGGTGGATGACCTGAAACAACATTTCACAAAGATAGACTTTGAGTAGATACCAATAGAGCAGAATCGAACCGCAGATGCCATGGCTACAATTGCTTCACTGATTGATCTACCTCCTAATGAGACCCGCTATGAGTTCTTGGTGGATAACCTATTGGTTCCTTCATATGAAATCACTCCTACTGAGATGATATGTGTTGTCGGTCCTGAGTCCCAATTATATGGTTCCATTTTCACATACCTTCGTGACAATACCCTACCTCCTGATCTATCTAATAACCAACGTCGCACTTTCATTCGCCAATCTTCTTGATACATCATTTTAGCTGATATCCTATATCGGTGAGGTCTAGATGGCACTCTTCTTAGATGTTTAGAAAGCGACAAAGCTCAGATTGCATTATGTGAAGTACATGAAGGGATATGTGGTCCACATGCTAGTGGTCCTACCTTAGCCAAGAAACTCATCAGGACTGGATATTACTGGCCCAATATGGAAAAAGACTCATATCAGTTTGTCAAGAAATGTAAGCAATGTCAAATTCATGGAGACCTCATCCATGTGCTAGCGTAAGAACTTCAACCAATTGCGTCTCCTTGGCCCTTTTGTCAATGGGGACTCGATCTCATAGGCAAGATTCACCCCCCTTCTTCCAATGGTCTTAAATTCATTATCACTACCACAGAGTATTTCACAAAATGGATTGAAGTCGTGCCTCTTACACAAGTCACTGGAAAACAGATTGCTATGTTCATCCTCAACTATATCATTTGCCGATACGGTATTCTATTTCCATTATCACTGATAATGGGCGCCCCTTCAAAAATCAAGATGTTCGTGAACTCTGTGACTGCTTCCATATTTCCCATCGTTTCTCCATGCCATATTACCCCCAAGGTAACGGTCAAGTTGAGGTGTCTAATAAGACAATCCTTAAAATCCTAAAAAAGACAGTCGACGATGCTGGCCGTAATTGGCATATCCAACTTAATCCTGCACTTTGGGCATACCGCACAAGTGTCCGCACACCTACAGGAGCTACACCCTATTCACTTGTCTATGACGCTGAAGCCATCTTGCCTATTGAGGTCGAGTTACCCTCTTTATGAGTCTCCTTGCAAAACATTATTAGTGATGAAGACTATAGGGTCTCTCGCTTACAAGAACTTGAACTATTGGATGAACGAAGACAAACTACTTTTAATCACCTCAAGGCTTACCAACAACTAATGAGTCGCAGCTACAATCACAGAGTCAAGCCTCACATATTTGAGGTAGGTGATTTGATTCTCAGAGAAAACCCCAAAAATCAGCAAGACAAAGAGAAGAAGGGCAAGTTCGAACCAAACTGGCTTGGTCCTTACATCATTACAGTAGCATATGGATCTAGGGCATATCAGCTCTCAACTACAGAAGGTGAACCTTTGGAGGATCCTATCAATAGCATGCACCTTCCCAGGTTCTACACATAGCTCTTTGGAATATCCTAATTCAAAAAATACTAAAAAATTAAAAATTTCAAAAATAAAAAAAAATAAAAAATTTCAAAAATACAAAAAAAAAAAATCATAAAACATAAAAATCGTTACTTGGTGAAAACCTGGCAAACAGGCGCTTTGTGACACAAAAAAACATTGAAAAATCGAAAAAAGTAAAGAGAAATAATTTCGTCCAATGGTGAAAACCACTTCGGTGGTGCCCTAGGCAAGTACCATGGTGAAAACTGGGTCACCAACGCCATGTGTAGGGACATTGCTCCTCCCTCCTTTAGGATTCTCTTTCATCACTTCACTTTGCACACACTCACGACCAATTCATCTATAATAAACTTACACATTCCCATCATGGCTTGTTATTGATCTACCCAAGATTGGTTCGCCATTCATAATAAACCTCCCTTTTCACTCCTTTCCATCCATAATAAATCAGCTCCTATCTGAGGCTAAGGCAAATCCTACGTCTAGTGATGGGTGTGGAACTGAGAGCATCACATGTTTCGAGGAGTACAGTTCCTTCCAGTTTCCTTCAGTATATCCGCGCACAATTCGCAATAAAGCAGCATCTGCATCGCCAATCCGCAATAAAATTTCGTCTTCTCCACAATAAAGTATCAGTTTCATGGATTCAGTCAGTTTTAGATGAGACATAGCAGCAACAATGTGCTTCAACAAAATCAAATCTTTCAATAGACTCAAACAACATATGGTTCAATGCTATCTATCCTTTCTGTGAAAGTAAACATTGTGACCACAATCAAATAAGACTTATACAAGTGACAAGAGACACTAAACTTGAGGACTACAATGGATGTTGGTGTCGAGTCTTGGTTTTCTTTTGATTTTATCTTTTGGTGACATGTCTTTTAGCTTTTCCAGGATGTCTCTGACTAGAGATTCTATCTCCAGGATGTCTTTGACTAGAAAGGCGAGGATGGGGTATCGTCACCTATTTGTATTTGTTGTCTGTGGATTGTCTCTTAGTAATGCTATGACTTGTTCAAGGATATGAGGACATTGTGAGTCTAGTGTGAACTGGGGCATTCCTTGTTTGTGACTGTCTTATCTCCATGCAAACAGGTACAATGACTTTCTGAGTCGAACATATGCCTCGATTGTCATAACCTATTTTGCCATAATAAAGCTCAATGATGATAACGCACAAGAAGCTCTTTCACTCTCATATCTTCTGTCTTCCATCCCCCTTTCTTGATTGACTTCCATCATCCTTCTCGAGTCCGCATAGCCTGCTATCACATGGCTGAGTATAATGACACACCAAAAACATTTGCATTTCATGTAGTTGCACCTGCATTACCACATGTTAGCATTTCATACATACATATAGATATCGCATTTGCATTTCATCATGTAAATAATCATTTGCATTATCATATTCATTTTCATTTCATACATTAACATATGCATAACATATATAAAACATAAAAGAACAAAAATATTGCATTTCATTATGTACATATTTGCATCCATATCATAAGCATCACATAGAAACATACATCATAGAAATACATAGAAGCATCACATAGGTACGCATGCATATAGCTGCCACAAAGAAGAATCATCTCACATATATAGATCAAAAGTGTCATGTTACAATGATGTCAAAATCATATGGCTACAATCACCCACAAGTGTCTACATCATCATACAAAATAGTACAATACTGATACATAGGGAGTCCTCTACGGCTATGATGAACTCCCTCCCTCAGAGCCGCCTGGCCTCGACGGAATCTGAGCCCCCGAAGGACCCACCCCAGGATCATCCCTCCTGTCCCCTCTATCTGGTGGTGGTGGAGGACCCATAACCCCACCGCTGGACGCCTGTCTCCTCTGGCTCCCTCCCATAGCTGTCGCTGTCCGCAATGGTCTACGGAAGCTCCTCGCCAGCTAATCAGCTGGCACTGCACCATAGTAGAGATCTCACCAGTAGGCAATCTCCTCCCCTGCCTGCAAGACATAGGCATATCTAGCTCCTGTGTCCTCTGTTGCCTGCCTCCCAGCCCTCAATGTTATCTCAGCCTTTGTGTAGCACTGAATGGCCTGCTCCTGCTCCCGCTCAGTATCTCTGAGCTGCCTCCTGAGTCTATCCCTCTCCCTCTCCAGGTCCTGGATCTCATCTGCCTGTCCCTGGCAGATCTCTCTCAGCTCAACCAGCTCATCCTCCTCCGCCTCGACCCCCTGTGCCTCTACCTGTGGCTCCCCCTATACGGGTGCCTGCCCCTGTGCCTGTGCCCATACTGGTGGTTGTACCTGTACTTGTCCCTGCCTCTGTCCCTGTCCCTGCACCTGTCTGGGACCCTGTGCTGTTGGCACCTATAGCAGTAACCCACCATGACCCCTCACAATCCGCACCTGTCTATCCTCTCCACCCTCCCTCCACAGCGCCACCCTCCTCTCTCCAACTGCACCCTGCCTCCTCCGTTGGCCTCTCCCCCCATCATCTCCATCATCATCGCCATCCCCACCACCATCTCCATCTAGCGGCACTCCTGGATCTGTCAGGCGTGGGAATGGATGCTCGGCCCAATATGTTGTGTACTCTGCATCCATGCCAGCATCCTCGATCTCTAGCCATATACCCTAGGGTAGGGGCATCATCTCCACTAGTTGTGTAATAGCCTGATCATACGATAGTAGCGGCCCAAACTGCGCCTGATCCCTGACCGTTCACACATACATGCCTGAACCCCGTGGCATCTGCTGGATCCTGCCAAACTACCTGCCCACCCTGTCAACCAGCTGCCTCTCCAGTACACAGGGCGTCCACCCAATCAAATACCTACTCCAAAAGGTGTAGGGTAAATCTACTGCATCATCCTCCCATTGCTCGCATCCCAGGTATGACCTCCATATAACCGTATCAATCTCATCTATAGCCCGTCGCCAGTACTCCAACCTGCCAATCCGTGGCTGCGAGGTGATCATATCATACAAATGCATGAAACTACGTCTGTGACCTCTACCCCTGAAATGTATCGGTCGTGTCACTGGTAGATGCTCATAGACCCACACCTATAACAATGTGACCCCACAGCCCAATCCCACTGATCCATGGTACACAAACTGATGAAGCTCATAATATAGGTGTGCCAGCATGCACGGTCCCCAGGCATATCTGGTGTGTTGTGTCACTAGTGTCTCTAATGTGCTCCCCCAACCCACAGCCAACCCTCGTGTTGCCTTAACCAGACACAAGAACCCACTGATCACTCCTCCTACCACTGCCGGTAGTGCCAATCCTGTTTGTGTCATGGTATCCCATGCCACATGCCCTGCCCTCATCTCCAATCCTGAATCCCGGAACACTCATCTTAGGGCATCCCTGTCTCCATCTTGATCATACGGAATCAGCTCCCCATCGATCGGTATCCTCAAAATCTTGTATACATCCTCCAGGGTGATTGTCATCTCACCCATCGGCAAATGAAATGTGCAAGTCTCAAAGTGCCACCTCTCCGCCAGTGCAGTTAGCAATCCCATGTTCGCCCAAAAATTAGGCACATACAAAATATGTCTCAATCCCATAGCCTCAATCGCAACTCTGTCCTCGAATGTCAACTCAGGTCGCAACCTCTAAGTCGATGGGAATCTCTCCCGTGACTCTAGCATAGGCAAATACTCCTGCAGTCAAGCAAATCAATCATGTCAGTCATAGTGGCATTCACTGTTCATCACAAAATGCTACTTTTTATCTAGGTGCATATGGTACTCTATCCTAGTAACACTCACTGTTCGTCACAAAGTGTTGCTTTTATCCTAGTGACACTCACTGTTCATCACAAAGTGTTGCTTCTATCCTAGTGGTACTCCCTGTTCATCACAAAGTACTACGTGTTTGGCACTCCTTGTTCATCACAAAGTGCTGCTCACATTTGCACTCACTGTTCATCACAAAGTGTTGCTCATATTTTAGTACTCCCTGTTCATCACAAAGTACTATATCTTAGTACTCACTGTTCATCACAAAGTGCCTTGATCTATCTTATCCTAGGGCCTTTGCTTGAGTGAATCCTCTTGAGTAGTTTCCTAATTGGCAACGTATGTTTTGTCACAGAATTGTCAATCCTAGCCCTATTTGCTATCCTAGTCTTCCCTAGAGGACCTGCTTGAGTGTATCCTCTCAGCAGCTTATCCAATCGACAACATATGTTCATCACAGAACTGCCGATTTGACCTTGAAGACATAAACGCGCCTTTATGACATAAACGTGCTTAGAGACTGCATAAACGTGCTTAGAGACTACATAAACGTGCCTGTTTTACACAGACGCGCCTGAAACACATAGACATGCCTATGCTCTGCATAAACGCACTTGCAAGACACAAACGTGTCTGCCTAGCACAGATGCGTCTGCACAACGCAGACACAGCCGCATTCTGCACAGACGCCTTTTCCAATGCAGACGCGCCTGGCACAAACACAGACGTGCCTAGCGAGCATAGACGCACTTGGCACCAATGCAGATGCGCCTAGACATTTTTGACATTTTTTGGACCCTAACCTAGAGCGCATTTATTACCCTATCTAGCATGCATTAATGACAACAATAAATGCAACAAAGTACAAGGAGGTTTTGTGGTACTTACCAGCTCTCCTGCCTCTGCTGGCCTCTAATATCGGTGAACGCGATCAAATCTATGAACAAATGCCATCACTGCTGACTGTTGCTGCTCTATCTCACTCTGCACTTTGATCTCTTGGATGTGTGGATGACAATGAGGATGTTTTCCCCTCGTGGTCTATCTTATAGACTACCCTAGTCCTAGCCCTCGTCTCCCGAGTCAGTCTTTATTATCCTGTGACTCTGTCACTCTATTCTATCTGGTCAGTCCATTCTAGCCTTTCTTTCTTATCAAGAGATTGTCTGTGGTCTTTTCACACATTTTCATCCAATCTCTCGAGGGGGCATATCATTCCCATCTTGGGGCAACTCTGTATTAGTTCATCTTATCTTCTTTGAAACAACGCGACAAGCTGCATTGTCTCAAAGAGGGGCAAAATGTAGACACCTAAAATTGTCATGTCTAATTAAATAAATATTTTATTTATTTAATTATCTAAGCTTAATTCTTCTATTAATTAAATAAATCTTTATTTATTTAATTAATTCATTTATCCTCTTCTAGCCTTATTTCTCATTTAAATAAATACATTTATTTATTTAAATTATCCTTTTCCTAAATTAAATAAATATCTTATTTATTTAATTGATCCCACTTCTTCTATTAATTAAATAAATCTTTATTTATTTAATTAATTAATTAACGTTTTCTACCCATGACAAATGTCATTCATCTCTTAATTCCTACACTACCTAACCCTTTCATTATTTTATTATTTTCTTTACCTACCCTCTAATCATAGCCGACCTCCTTTTACACCTCTCAATCTTATCCCTCCTTTTCATATAGTGTCTTTTATATAAGGAGATGCTTCCTTCATTATCAACCCTAATCAATCAATCTATGCATTCAACCCCCCCATTGACTACTTGACTACACTACGCTTTTGAACATATGCGATCCTACTTACAACCACATTTCCGTTCTTTGTTGAGCTCTTGTGCACATAAAATCTGAGAGCAAATATATCAAGCAAGATCAATGGAGATAGGAAGAATGGAGATCCAAACCCTATTGGACATGTGATGGTATAATCTTTGTGATTTCATTTGATTTGCATTGTCTTAGGTAACCTTCATATGTTATGGTGGATCTTTGTTGTTGTTAGGCTAGGGTTTTGTGGTTGAATTCATTTAGCTTTTCAATATCGTTATTATTGTTATCCATTTTCACCATATACAATACCTTAGAATAAGAGGATCATATTATTTCTCATCATAATTCTCTCTCTCCCAAAAATCAAGAGCCTAACAAAAATCAAATCAATTCATTCATGTTCCTAGGAAACTGAATTTTTTCTTGATTATCATGATGTGCCTTACACATATACTAATGAGGTAGTTGATGAGAACATAAGTGAAACATCATATGCTTTCTTACTTCCTACAACCCTCTCTTCAATTCACTCAAATAGACCATCCCCTACTAAAGAAGTTCCTAAAGAAGAAATCTTAGAGGATGATTGGGGATCCTTAGATTTCACTCCTACCTTTTTTAGAAAGCCTAAGATGCCTGAATTTCATATTCCAACTTTTTCTCTTAACACAAATCTTGAAATTGATTGGGCCTCTTTAAACTTCAATCAAATTCACCCTAAGAGTGAACCCTCTTTTGAACATACACATGGATGCAATGGAAAAATGCTTGAATGTGAGCGATAAAGTCATGAGAAATCACACTTTCCTTTGTCAACATCTTCTTCTCTATTGTCTTTTAAATCCACACCTTCTCATTCTAATTTTGAGTTACAACAAGAAAATGTGTTGACCAATCTTCTAAATTCCAACTTAATATCTCCTCTTTGTCCTAAACGAAGAAGAAAACATAAACAACATTCTCAAACTTCTTCTTTTTGTAAATATCATCAAACCCATGACCATTCTATTAATGAGTCTCAAGCTTTGAAAACACAAATACAACATTGCATTGATGCAGTCATGTTAAAAATAACATCTGACAATGAATGACATATTCATCATGATCATTTAAAATAACATTTAAGTTCATATTATGTTGCTCCTCTCTATGTGACATAGTTAGCCTACCTATTGGGGTATCCTTGTCATTCATGGTGGTACAATTTCAGGTGCAATCATACTTAGTGAGCAACATAATGGTCTATTTATTCTTGCCTCTATGCTTGGGGGGCAAGAATATTCCTTTTCCTCTTTCTAAGGTTTCACTATTTTCTTTATGGAGTACATTATTCATAAACTTGATGTCTTTTCTTGCATGGAGTTTTCCTTCATGCGAGCGCATGTCTGTTCTGTGAGTGGGATCTTCTCCTTGCTTGAAATGGTACGTCTATTATGAACAATATCTCCTCAAAGAACTTTTGTGAATCTTCTTCTTTCTCTCTCTTTTCAAACTACATCTTCTATTGTGTTATTCATAACTTGATGTCCTCTCTTGAATGGAGTTATCCTTCATGTGAGCACATGTCTATTCCTTGGTTAGGATGTATTCCTTACTTGAAATGATACGTCTCTTATGAGTATTCTCTCTCTAGAAGTTGTGTAATTCTTCTCATTTTATTACACTTGGGGAGCAATGATCTCTCTCTCTCTCTCTCTCTCTCTCTCTCTCTCTCTCTAAGGATCCACTCTTTCCTATGTTGTGGATGGTGTGAGTTTTATTACTTGATGTCATTTCTTGTGTGAAATCATTGTTGTTTTCTCAAGGGTTCTCTCTTATACAAGAGGTGTAAGTCCCTGATTGCAATCTCTTTCACACTTGGTAATGTACATATATAATAAATTCACCCATCCCCATTGGGATAAAAGTGAGTCATCCTTCATCAAGAATCCCTTTCACCTAGCAATAGGAGGAAGGATTGAATTCTTGTTCTCTTATGCGCTTCATTCTAGAAGATGCTATATTTGTCTAAGATCACTCCTCTTAGAGGTAGATGTCTTTTGAGAAAAGATCTCTTATCCTCCAAGGTTCTCCTTTACACTTACAACAAGATATCTCATTTAAAATACCTTATCCTTGCTTGAATATTATTCCCTCTCTTGCATAGATCTATGACATTGTTGCATAATGGATATCTTCTTTGTGTTGAAGGTAGGTATCCTTGTTCTACTGTCCTTAAGGTATTAACATTAAACTATGTTGACATCTTAAGGGGGGGCACCCATGCTGCTCCTTTTGTATTATATTTCTCTCGTGCATTGTATCCCTTATATAGTGGGTCATTCTTAGACCGATATGTCACCACTTTTCCCTTATACAGTGGGTCATTCTTAGAACGAGATGTCACCACTTTTCTTTTATACAATGGGTCATTCTCAAAACGATATATCACCACTTTTCTTTTATACATCTAGTCCTTCTCGGAACGAGATGTCGCCACTTTTCTCTTATATAGTGGGTCACTCTCAAAACCATAGGGTAGACTCTTAGAGTGAGAGGTCACCACTTTTCTCTTATATAGTGGGATATTATTGGAATCAGAGGGCAACCTCTTAGAGCGAGATGTCACCACTTTCTTGAAATTTGTACTATACATCTTATATAGGTTGTAGCATAGACTCCTATGAGGTGCTTCAAACCTCACTTGCACACACGCACACGAGGTTGAGTGGAACTAACGATGTTCTCACTCTTCTCCCTTACATGGATCACCTAGACCGAATCTAGGGGCTAGCTTTCCATGTCCTTTTTTCTCCATGGATCACCTAATTCTAGGGGCGAGATGTCCATGGTTCCTTTTGTTCGCCTTTCTTCTCATGAATCACCAAAGTGTGTATTCATGTTCTCTCTCTTCTTCCTCTCATGAACTCATAGTTTTATTATTGATGGTTCATGGATGATGTCAGCTTTGCTCTTTTATGTGATGGCATTTGTCTTTGTTTCAATTAGTTGTTGAGACATTTGAGTATCGAGGTCTCTTTGGCTAGTTGATTTGTGGTCTCGTGTTTTGTTTTGTCATGTGTTGTTTTGTGCTTTGTCTTGTTTTGTTTGTCTTGTTCTTTTTGTTTTGTGTGCTCTTGCATATATTTGAGTGAGTTAAGATCCTAAGATTGGGGGCTTTATTCCTCAAGATTAGTGATGTCCTATACTCCTTGTTGTATTTCTCTGCATCTCTCATCTTCATCTATTTCTTTCTTCTACTTTACTGACAATATTGGCTCAAGCCATACTCCTGCTAAAGTGAGGGCTAAATGTAGCATCATAAAATTGCACCCCTTGCAATTTTGACTATGATTTAGGCCCCTTACCTTGGCGATATAATCTCCCATGCTTTGATTGGGACCCATCTACGCCTCCAACATGGAACTGGGCCTCATTTCCACACTTTACAACTTGTTTAGAACTTGTTTTAGGCCCCCAAAATGGGCAAGACCAGGGCCTGGTGCCTTGGTCCTCCTTAGGATAGGGGCGTGGCGCCCTGGTCCTCCTTAGGATAGGAGCATGGCACCTTTGTCCTCCCTCTTTATGTGGCCCCAAAATGGGTCCATCTGACCCTTGACCCTAAATTGCTCTTCGAGATTTGATCTCCCCTATGTCGACCTTTGATTAGAGGATAATTAACCCTCCAAGACAAGTATAAAAGGGGCTTAATTCTCTCATTCGGGTAAGGAGGATGATAGAGGTGAACAAGAAAGAGGTCTTCATTATCGTCGTCAAGCGTTCAAGTCTTCAAGTCTTCAAATGTCTCATTCTTCATGTGTCTTCTTCATTCATCCATTAGAGCAACATTATAACATTCATTTGCAAGCATGTGTGTGTGTTAGGGTTTTATCATGTTACATGTCATTTCATGCAACACGTGTGATTACATTCAAGATGAAAAGCAACCATCATCAACAAATTGCACAAGGTATATATTTCCATTACATACATTTAAGCATTTGCAATTACTTTCTTTCAAGGTTGATCCCTCAATCAGGGTTTGACTAAGGCAAACCTCTATCCACAACCCTTCTTCCCTTATTTTGTGTGTAGGTTGCAGGTGCGCAACTGTAATTATAGATTTAGGATTTATTTGCAAAGACAGAAAAACCCTTTTCGACTCGCCAATTTTTCGGAGGACCAGGTGCAAATTCAACCTCGTCCCGACGAATTTTCTCCAAATTTGCAGGGCAAGTCCGTATCAATCTAAATACCTTAGATCCGAAGTTACAACGATCTCGAATCGGTAGCTCCTTATTTCACCCATTTGGTCTTCATTTTCTGCATAGTCAATAAGTCAACTCTTCTACTTACAAAAGAGGGTAAATTGTATTGCACCCTTGTAATTCACTTAGTATTCAGATCTTTATTCACTCTAGGGTTTGGATCGAGTGAATACAACCCCTCTTTTGAATGAAAAGTATCTCCCAAGTGAAAATTATCCTGGTGATTTCCTTTCTCTCTCCTAGGTGGGGAATCACTAGGGTTCAATTTTCTACTTTACAACACTCTATATGGAATGTATCGATGTGTTCTTGATGATGTACCAATGTCATTTGATGAAAAGTGTTTCTTAAACCATTCAACAACATATTGTGCATCATCTATACAATCTCTTATATAATTCATTTGATGTTTTCTTAGAGTACATTTAATGTAAGCTCCTACACCATCACGTTCACCCTTTCCATGCCCACTCTCAAAGTAACTCCAAACATGTGGTATTTTTTTCATTTTGATGATATCTACATAGTGCATAAAATGGCCTTGATTATTTGAATTGTCACGCACATCCATTAGACCAAACAAGATGCTTATAAATTTTTATGCCCCTGTTTGCCAAATATTCAAAAAACTTCTTAAAGCAATGTTCTACTAAATGTGTGTCATACTCTTTATCTTCACTAATATAGAAATATTCTTTCTTAATGAATCATGCTTAAAATGTACTATCAACACCATCCAAATCTAGTTGTGCATGTCGATAACACACATGCACCATAATAGTGATATGCTTTGAAAAAATAATCTGATTGAATCTCTTTTTTATGTACAAAAGAGTAATTTCCTGCAAATTCAACTACTGATAAAATAGTTCCAAGTGGGAAAGTGTCTCTTAATGTCTGAAACTATTTTACTTGCCACTTGGCAAAAAAACCATGATGTATTTATAGTTGTATCAATCCACAAAAAAAATTCATAAATGTTCCAATAGGTATCTCCTCTTCTACATAATCTAACCTTGTAGATTCTTTCCAAAATTTGTTTCAAACTTTTTGTACTTGTAACTCTTTCAATTTACCATCTTTGTCATGTTAGTATCTTTGTAATGAAATAGAGAGAGGACATAAAGAAAGAGAGAGAAAGAGAGATATTTAAAACTTGACTTAAGGGGAGAGAGAGAGAGAGAGAGAGAGAGAGAGAGAGAGAGAGAGAGAGAGAGAGAGAGAGAGAGAGAGAGAGAGAGAGAGAGAGAGAGAGAGAGGACATAAAGAAAGAGAGAAAAAAAGAGCTTTAAAACTTTACTAAAGGGGAAATAGAGAGAGATCTTTAAAATTTTACTTAAGGGTACATAGAGAGAGATCTTTAAAAAATTACTTAAGGGTACATAGAGAGAGATCTTAAAAAATTTACTTAAGGGTACATAGAGAGAGACGACATAAATAAAGACACACACACACACACACACAGAGAGAAGGGTCTAAAGTGAGTTTTTTAAGAGATGAAATATCTTAGAGAGAGGATCTTATGGAGAGAGAGAGAGAGAGAGAGAGAGAGAGAGAGAGAGAGAGAGAGAGAGAGAGAGAGAGAGAGAGAGAGAGAGTGGCCTTTAAAAAGACTTTAAGTTGAGAGAGAGAGAGATCTTTAAAAAGACATAAGGGGGGAGAGAGAGGGGGAGGACCAATTAAATGATTGAAATATAGAGCTTTACAAAGACTTTAAGTTGAGAGAGAAAAAGCTTTAAGAGATGACCCATATTAGATCTAGAGAGATCTTATAGAGAGAGACTTTAACATTCTACTTTACATGATACAATAAATTTAAATAGAAAGGTAAATATGCATACTTGTTTTTTGTTTATAATATATTTGCATTCTTTCTTCACGTAATATTTTTTTCTTTGTAGGTGAATGCTTTCGTGCACTCTTATTTTGTCTTTTCATTTTATTTCCCATCTCCTTTTCTTGAAAATGTGCTCCTAAAAAATACTTCAAAAAAAATTCTTCTTAATTTGCCTAGTAGAAGAAAAATGTGAATTAATCTTGCTATTTTGTTTTGAAAAAATGAAAAAATAAACTTCTATTTATATGTTATTATGAAGTAAAAATAAATAATTTCGGCTAGGGGTTCAAATGAACCCCTACTGTTAAAATTTATTGGGTTCAAACGAACATGGTCATTACAAAAATGTTTGTGCACATTAAAGGGGTTCGTTCAAACCACATGTTCGTTTGAACCCCCTTCACTCAAAGGAGTGTTCTATCGACCCCCTGATTTCCTCTCTCCCCCTCTCTTCTTCCAACTTTCTACAGATTTTTGTTCTTCAAAGCTCAAATTGAAGGTTCAAATGAAATCAACTTGACAAAACAAATTGCAGGATTGTAGTCATTGAAACAAGCTTTCTAACAACTATAATTTTAATATATTTTAATTTTATTATAATTTTTTTTAGTTATACTAAATAGGTTTTTTACAGAACAACAACTTCTTTGTTCTACATAAGAGGAATAATAGTAAGTTAATTAATTTATTTTAAAAAATATGCATGCACTAGGTATTGATTTCCTTGTTCCAACAAAAAAATTAAAATTGAATTATGATACATACAAAACAAGTTATGTGCAACGACATACACCTATGTCTAAATAATAATTACTTCGACTTCAAAACTTAATAAAAAAAATGCAATGAAACATTATGAAACCAAATGCAAACACTACATATCGGTGTTACAAATCTAAATTCAAAATAATCATAATTTTATCCCTTGTAGAAAAAAAAAGTTCGACGACATGCAACTCACTCTTTAAAAATGATGTTTTATGTTAAAAACTAGTTTTTGAAGGGGATGGGAAAGTTTCACACACACACACACACACACACACACACACACACACACACACACACACACACACACACACACACACATATACATATGTATGTGTGTGTGTGTATGTATGTATATGTATATGCATATGTATGTGTGTATGTATGTATGTATGTATGTATGTATGTATGTATGTATGTATGCACGTGTGTGTGTGTGTGTGTGTGTGTGTGTGTGTGTGTGTGTGTATTGAAATATGTATATGTATATGTGTATATATATAAAATATCACAAATCACTAGTTTTCATCATCTTCAAATTCCTCATGGTTTAGTAACTATAGGTGTCGAAAAGTGAAGATTTAATTTAAAATGATCATTTCAATATCAAGTTTGAACAAAAAGTGTAACCCACTATTGTGGGATCATCCTCCTACATCTTTCAACATTACCATAGCATCCACCACCTATTTCACCTATAGCATTGCCACATACCAACCAACATAAGTAGGACTCATGCTTCAAAACACAATTTACATAAGATGTCACTTGGGTAAATTTGAACCTTGGTCTCCAATTATGGAACCAAGGGTCCTACTACTTGAGGTCTCATGCTTCAACACACACTTTACATAAGATGACACTTCGGTACATTTGAAACTTTTTCTCCAATTATGGAACCAAGGGCCCTACCACTCGAGGACCCATGCTTCAATGTACACTTTATATAAGATGTCACTTGGGTAAATTTGAACATTGGTCTCCAATTGTGGAACCAAGGGCCCTACCATTTGAACACAACCCCTTTGACAATTATAAATAATTTTAATAGCACCAAATATAGCTTTATTTCTAAAACTTTATTTAAAAAAAAAAATAACAAATCTAAAAAATTCCAAAATCCAGAAATATAACTAGATTCCACAGAATCACTGATATCATTTGGGGTATGGTGTTACATAAGCTAGATATTCCTTGGGTTGTGAATGTAGACTTCCAATAAAAATTATGAATTGGTTGGGGCCTTCACATAACCCCCTTGTCAAACAATTATGGAAGCACAAATTCCACCCCATCTTGGTTGGAGTATATGGAAAGAAAGGAACAATAGGATTTTCCATGATTTGGAAAAACTAGCGGAGGAGGTCATTAGATCCTTTTCTAAACTACTCATGGAAAACCTCTTTGTCACTACTTGTCCTTTCCCATCATACCTCGTACACAATTTGATGATAAAATTGCTAAAAATTGAGGCTTACTCAGCTCTTCTGCCAAATTTGACAATTCAAAAATGATGAAGAGGAAGAACACTAGGTGGTTTCCACCTAGACCTGGGTGGTATAAGTTGAATTTTGATGGTGTTGCAAGGCACCCCCAGGGCATGACTATTGTGCCGGTGGGGGGGGGGGGGGGGTTATAAGTATGCATTTGGCGGAGATAGTGGCAACCTACACTAGGAACTTGAAGGGAAATACAAACAATCAAATTGAAGGGATGGCCTTACTTTGGGGGCTCAAATTTGCCCTTTCAATCAGTTTCAGGGCTTTGGCTATTGAAGGCGATTCTAAATTCATAATTGACGTTGTCAAGGGATTGAATAAGATTAACTAGTCTATTGAAGGGATTATTGGAGATGTTCACAAATTCCTTTTGGGGTTGGAGTTCTTTGAAATCAAACATGTCTATAAAGAAGGCAACATGGTGGTTGATGTTATGACGATGTTAGGCCTTTAGATGGAAGGGTTGAGATGCTAGAGGAAAAATGATTCCCTCCCAAGCAATGTTCAATTACCCTTGAGAGGAGAGTGTTTGGCGATTAATTCCCATAGATGATCTTTTCCTCTGCTAGAATTGGATTTTGTGACACATAACTGTGTTGTGGTTATGGGACTACAAGTTTAAAATTTGGTGGCAAGAAATTTTAAATAAGGGGTTGAGTTGACTTTGGATGACGTGGACTCTTTGATGGGTTTGGAATGGTTGGGATGAAAATAGCAATTTTCTATCGCTAACAAGGCAAGAGGTGGATCATGGGTGTCATGTGATCATTATGGATAGCCTTGTTATGGACAACGAGATGCATGAATGCCCACATAATAATGACCATTTAATCCTTAAAAGAAGAAAGGCCATGGAAACCAACCCAACCATCTCATCATGTTGCGCAACATTGTGCCATCAACACACGTGGTGGGTTAAGAGAGGATGGAGGTGCAATTATAACCTAGTTGGCTCACACGATTTTGGTTTTCTCATTAACTATTGGTTTCTTGCAGTAGTTTTTAGTTAAAAATTTCAAAATTCTATATTGGTTTTCTAGAGAAGCCTCTCTCTTATTCTTACGATTGTTGTCAAAATGGGTGGGGACCAAGTTTGATATGAGCATGATAAATTGGATGAATTTAAAAATAACGTCATTGTGTGGTATATATGTAAGAAGGGAGGGGTCGATGAGTACATCGAACATATGAATGGGTTTGATGATGAGTTATCTATACAATTTGCAATCTCCTAGAACAACAAAAGAGTCACGATGGGTGGAATCTCCTTTGAAATTAGTGAGGAGGTGATTGCACAAGCCATTGGTCTTTCTATGGAAGGCAAAAAGTGGAAAATGAACAATCATGTGGTGAATAGTGAGAGTCTCAACAAAATATTTATAGGGAAGGAAGCCCTTGTTAAATTATAGGGTGGGTATGCTAGAGAGGAGCTTCCTGACTCATGGAAATAGGTATGTTTGATGATCATGAATTACTTTACTTTGGAGGGCCATTTTAAAGTATATTTTTCTATCACATGCCACTTCTAAACCATTTTAGAAACCATGACCTCATTTCCTTCCTGTTCTATTTGTTACATTCCCTAGAGCATTATGTTAAGGAAGCCATTGATCAGACCAAGAATCAAGGCAAAAAACCTACGCCCTTACACTAGGGTCTTATTTATAAGCTCTATTCCTGCCATTTGGCTCTATGGACCTGCCTAGAAACATAATGGTGCTGGAAACCCCAATTTCAAGCTCTCCTAAAATCCCCTCAACCTCAGTGGTTATTATAGAGCTATGTGCTTCAAAGGATCAAAAAGCCTTCAACCAATAAGTGGAAAGACAAAAGTACCAACCATTATAAAAGGATTACCATTTGGGAAGAGTCGAGCAAGGAGGATGAGACGAGGGAGAGTAACAATAAGAATGAGGGTAGACAAAGGTCTAATAGGCCGACCTCTCATAGCATAGGTAAAGGTAAAAAACTGGCTGATTATGATTTGGAGGAGGATGAGGAGGAAAATGTGGAAGGTGGCAGGGGTGATTTGGAAGATAACCAAATTGGTTGACAATAGCTCCACCCGTGCTTCTAATGGCATATGGGCTGAGCATGTCATGGGGGTTTCAGTTAGTGAACTTGGGTTATATCACGTGCGTTCATGGCATACTAAAGAATCCCCCTATTTAAAAAAAATATTAAACTAAACTCCTTTTTTGTCACCCCCTCCCAATACACAACCTAAATTAAAAGCCTCCCTATTTCCACCAAACATTGCATTTTTTCTGAGCCCGAATTAAAAACCCCCCTATTTTCACCGATAGGCAATATATTGTACCCTTATTTTTGGGATATTAAACTCCCCAATATGAATGCATGTGATATAATATTGCCTAGTTAGTGAAGCCCCCATGGAGCATGTGAACCCAACTGATGAAGCGAGAATGGAAGAGGATGATGTTAAGGTGACTGCTACCAAAGGTAGCTGCATAGATTGTCAAATAACAGACAAGGAGTTGAAGGCGATGGAAGCTAAATTGCGGATGTTGAAGACCAAGATTCTTGACCTCGAAAAGAAGATGGAAAACATCTCTAAGTTTAGCCTTCGGGTGATGCATAGTTCTACGACCTCCTTGTGTCTTATGCAAGAAAATATTCTAGGTGAGACGATTGAGGAGGAAGGCACTCTCAAGGAACTCTTCAAGTTCCTAATGGAAGACTAGAACAATATGTTGTAGCAAGCAAGTTGTGGTGTTAAACATTTTGGTCACGCGTAGAGTCTTTTTAGGGATTACTTTTGGTTTACTAGCTTTATGTTGTTTATGTTTTATGGGGCTTGACTCCCATGTTGAACACTTTGATTAATGACAATATGTCTTTTGTTATGTTTCACTGTTGGACTATGATTTATTCCTTTTGGTTGGTGGTTTATTACTGATTACAAACTACTGCTTAACTAGCTATTTTGGTATTTTTTTGCTATGATTGTGTTGTTCTTTTAGTTCTTGACACCATTTGGCTGTGGATGTAACAGGGACAACACCCTCGTTTTGCTGCTCTTTAATATAAAAAACTAGGCAAAGTCGTGTATTCTAAAAAATAACTTTAAGAGAGAAATTTCAGATATAAAGGTACAAACATGCTATGGATATGATTTCAAGTAGGTTGAGCATAAGGTAGGCCCAAAATAATTGCTTATAGATCTTAATTTTGTAACAAGCAATATATCAAAGCCAAATCATCCCAAGATAACCATTCTTTACCTTGAAGATAACCTCCAATAAGAAAAGTTCACCATAAAAAGTAGGCAATTTTTTATTTAAACTTTAGCTTGTCAAATTCTCAAAAACCTCAAAAAACACAAGAAAATGATAATTGAAACCTATCACTAATTAAACTTAATAAATAATAGAAAGAGTACCAAACACTCTATAATCCTATATAATATAATTCCATTATGACTTAATATGATCAATCATAAGATCCAAATTTACCTCCTAAAAAGTGTAAGAATAATCATCCAAACCCTAATTAAATAATATAATAATAATAATAAATTAAAATCTATTACACAAGTTCTTAAACAAATACTTCGAAAAACGTATAAAAACCTAGTATTCTTAATGGGAAAAAAAAATCAACTTATAAGATTAAACACCTACTCATTAATAACAAAAACTCGGTGAACAACCATCCAAAATAAATTTAACGGCAAACATTGCCTCTCAATAATTTGTTAATAACAATAATATATTCAACATTATTCAAAGTTAAAAAATAGGGCTTCGGCCCTAGCTCACCCGGTCGTGGATCGCAACTTAAGGCGTGGGTATGCTCCCCATGGTCTTGAGTTCGAGTCCCCGGCTGTGTTAACTCTGTGTGTGTTGCTACCTTGTGAGTGGGTTGTACACACTGGGGGATTAGTCTTGCTTCGGCAAGGACACCTCCAGATTCCACGATAGTGAATATAAAAAAAAAAAAAAGTTAAAAAATAAGAAAGATCAATTTTTGACAGAACGAATTTCAAGGTTAAACAACATAAATACGTTCATACGACCATCAAAATTAAGGCAACTATAGCAACTGCCGACGGAAAAAACAAGTTACGGCACATGTTAAATGTCAAACGTAGAGTGGGAAGTTATTTTTCTTGAAAGCGATTGTTGCGGTGTCTCTGTCCGAATGTCTTCGTGTGGATTTTGACGTGGACGTTACCATTTCATTTATGCGCAATTATTAACTCCATTCTATAATCACTTTCAATGGTTGCTTTTAAGTAACTCTTGGCAACCGTCAGATACTTGAAGTATCGGACGGTCATATTTCGTAAATGGCTAAAGCACTGACAAAATCCTGTTCTTAAATCTACGTGTCGTATTCGCACTAAGCTCAACCGTTACACATGTTTCTAAAAATATTTCCCGTGTAGAAAGGAAATTATTCAGATCTGAGTAATTTTCATGGATCGACATTCAAGGAAAAAAACTGTCCATTCAAATGGAAAGGAAATCTCTTCGCCTGTTAAAAAGTCTGAGAAGAGCAATGCGGCGAAGGCTGCAGCACAGCGCCTTGCGCATGTCATGGCTTCGCAATCTCCGTCAAGGAACGGTGACGGAAGGCATATTTTGCCGTCTCGTAGCGCTTCGCCCTCTGCAAATAAAGGTTATGTGAAATCTACTGCAAATACCCAAGCCAGGATTGCCAGATCTCTGTCTCCTGCGGTAAGTTCATCTTTTCTTTTTTGGCTTAGCTCGCATTGTTCGTGAGGCATATAATTGCATTCTTTTGGAAATTATATAGTATTTGCGCGGTTTGCATTCAGAAACAGGACAAATTCTGTACTGACTATAAGGGAAAATTCGGTTTGCTAATTATTCTCAATTCACTTCCCTTTAGAGCGATTTGCATGTCGCCGTGAGATTTGAACCTTTAACTTCCGGCTTTACATTTGTAGTTGAGCTTTGTGATGGCATCCACGTTCACTCCCCTGCGATAATTTATTCCGTGCATTTATGTTAAATTCACAGTGTTCGAATTGTACACAAGTAATGTGTTTCAGAATTGTCTTCCTATTTACTTAGTAAATAATCAAAATTCGATATTTATCTTTGAAACCTGTTCATTAAACATTTCGATTTCATTTCCATCTGGATTCTACTCACTATAGAATTGAACTGAAAGACACCAGATGGTGTATGGGACCACTAATTTTAGAGGCTGAACTTGAGAATACAATTGCTTCTTTGCTCTGCATTCTCCAGCCAGATTTGAGCCAAAAAACTAGACAAGCTCCACAATGTGCTCAATTGGATTTGAACCCTGGTCGAAATCGAGAATATATTACTTGCCAATGCAGTATAGGAGTGAAATTTATTGCTGTAAATAATTTACTAGGTTTTTTGGTGATGGTTAACAATACTTAAATTCTTCCATGATATGCCCATTATCATATTATTATGGATATTATTAGAAATTTGGCATGAGATGCAATCTAGGCACTTGGCAATCTACGCATCTGTAAAGGTCTCCGCCAATTCAGGCCAGCCTGATACAGTATGGATTGTTTGGTATAATGTCTTCTACACTGCACTTACAGATCTCGAGAAAGGATTAAGATTTTTTTGTTAATGGTTAACAATATTTAAATTTTTCCATGATGTGCCCATTACCTGATTATAGTGGATATTGGTAAAATTTGGCATGAGGTGCAATTTAGGCTTTTGGCAATCTACTCAATTATAAGGGTTTCCTCATTAGTATGTATCGTTTTGTACGGCGTCTTCCACACTGCAGTCAGAGATCTGGGGAAAGGATTATGATTTGTTTCAATGTTTAATGTAGCGGAGTTGATGGAATCTATTAATTTTAGAATAAAGAAACTTAAAGTACAAATTCAACCTAGCGAGAAAGACAACTCGTTTTCTTTCATGGGAACGGTTTTTCCTGAATTTTACTTCGAGACTGGAAATTATAGCTTGAAGGGTGGACTTGGCAAGCAGTCATTCACCCATAGAACATTGGAGCAAGAGCATCAGCACATGCTTTAATGGAAGCTGGCCAATGCAAACAGAAGCATTTGGGGCAGCCCACTGTTTTGAACTTAGATTTCATTGCAGTAAACGCTTCGACTCACCACTTCACACAGCCACAATGCATTTTTAAGACAAATTTCTAATGGCCAACATCCAAAAAGCGAAAATTGTACAAAGGTAAATTTGCCGCGATTTGGTCATAGTTGTGCAGTCATCGGTAAATTAGTTTTGCCCCATCTTCTGTTCCCTGTTTCGGAAAGTGAGTGAGTTATGAGGAAGATTTTCGATCAAGGTGATGATGGTTAGTTTAGTTCACGAATCATATACTTACACATTTGGATGGTTTTAGCATTTGGCTGACATCTTGCAAGGGGACCTTAGACCTGAAAAGAAACTGGCTACATGCTGACACTCAGGGCAATGGCTGGAAATAATGAATTACGAAAAAAGGCTAGTAAGAAGCTCTTTATTCAAATCAAGAGTTAATAAGCTTCCATATCCTAGCCTTAGGTGTGCATAATCTATGCACTGGTTCAATTCTACTGTAATAGAGTAGAATACACATTCCTAAAAACTAATTCAATACTCCAACCAAGTGTTGATGAGAATTCTGTATCGTCCAGAAACTGTTGATGAATTTCTGAGGCTCTTGTTTTGAGGACCAATGCACTGCACATGAATCACTAACAATAGATTTGCTTGCTAGTCATTCGTGGTGACCTGCAAACCTTTCCATTGTTGGTGATTCATGTGAGTTGCATTGGTCCTCAAAGCAAGAGCCTCGGATATTCATTATTAGAACAACACCAAGGACTACAATATCTTTTAGAATTGACCTCCTGATACTGTGTCGTCGAAGTAGTCATGAACAGGGACAAGAGGTCAAAGATACTAAATCTTGGAAGATCGATTGTACGAGACAAAGCTTCTATTCTTTTCTTTTTGAAAATGAGGCCGATAGAATCTCTATCATACTTTATAGTGAAAGAGTCAGTCCATTATAGTTAGTAATATCAGAATCTTGTAGCATGAATTCTTACAAGTTTCAACTTCGATCTTTGAAAGCAGCTATTAAACCAGAAAAACAAAAAACAAACAGAAACTGAAATTGCCAACTCTGCCAGTCCATTGAATCACCAAGTTAACTGCTTTTAGAATCTCTTCAAAATAAAAAATTATTCTCTAACAGACTATTGACAAAAATAATAAATTTGTATAATACTTATATGACCTTCTTCAAATGAAAATGAGATTCTCATTATGCAGGTGAGGCAGAATAATACAGAAAAGAGGAAACCGGTATTCCCCTGTTAACTCTCCTATGTCATCCTTTTCCTTTTAACACTCTTCCCACTCAACAAGAAAGGAAATTAAAAAAGGAAACAAACATCTTAAGTTCATCTCCAATGGAAAGATACATTCCTCCTTATCAATTCGCCACAACAACCTTAGTGATTCACAAGCAATTTGAATTACACAGTCAAATCCAGAAAACAATTTGTAATCAACAGCATGAACTGTGGAAATCTGATAAATTGATTCACAAGCAAGAAAATTCTCATTTTCACTCTTCTAAATTCATCACATACACCTCAGCATTGTCAGACAAATAAATAAGAAAAAAGAGCATCTAAAAAATATAGCCAGTATTGATACTTTCTTAGATCATATCAAATTGCATGACCAAAAGGTCATAGGGATAGAATCTGACTGCTCCCTGACTTGCAAGAACCTGAGATCTGAATATTAAACAGAGGAGGGTACAATGCGTAAGCTTTTGACAGTTATCCCTATGAAGCTAGCCAAAAACCTACCAACCGACAAACAGCAATCTTCACCCACTGTTTCAAACAAATGGATGAAAGACATCTTCCTATGTAAGTAGCAGAAATAGCACAAAACCAACTTAAGGGCAGTTTCAGCTTGATATCTACTAGTTTCAACTCTGTCATTCAACACAATCGCACTGAGTCCTGACTTAAACAATCCTCCTATTTAAAACAGTCTGTCCTAACCCTCATCCTTAATTTTTCTCTCAATTTCTTTCGCAGAAAAATACAGGGGTAAAATTCGTACATCAGAATTAAAGGGTATAAACGAAAAGAAGATTGTTCCTCAGATTTCACTAATCTCTTTGCCATTTCTTTTCCTCTCATTCAGGTTATCACATGGGAGTCACAGCATAAGGGTAACGAAGCCTATCTCAAATCTACTTTTCTTGAGATCAGAGCAATCTTCTCAAATTACAGCATAGAAGCAGACTTTTATGTCGTGCTATTAAACTGGAGTATTGCAAAAATAGCTGAAAGTAGCTTTCTAGAGAAATAAAAAGTAGTTATATTATTAGTCTTCCATTTTCAGCTGTATACACAAACTATTCAACCTATTATGTTTTCTCTACAGTTTCCACTTAATCTTCAGCACCCAGGGATAGTCTCTTTTTTCATCCTTGAGAATAATTGTAATGATGAAGAACTTTTAATGTTCATGAGGCTAAACACTAATTAGTCTATGGGACAGTCAGCCTTATCATCTTTGACTTTTGCAGTTCAGTTTTTTTTCTATACAAGATGAAGATGATGATGAGCTCACCCAATTTTTCAATAGTCTTTTCATTGAAAATATTATATCAAGAATCAGCTGTCAAGACCTGATGTTTCTATAAGCATCACATTCCAAAATGAAGTGTCTTTTAGATTTAACTGTCTTGAGAGTGCAAAAAATACATATCCTTTCTTTTCAAATTTCTTTTGTCTTTTTCCACCACCCGTTTCACATCAAAATTGACGAGTTAGTTTTTCATTGTAGTTTTTCATTGATGTGACTCTCCATACTCCACAAGATATAGGCTTTCATATACACTTTTGAAAAAGATTACATGTGAAATTGGACTCCCCAATGTATAATGCGTAAATTATCACTGCTGTGACTAAGCATGAAAGGCGAGTTAAAATGAGAGGAATTTGAGCTCTTAAAAAACTTGAATCCTAGATGCAAGACAACAGTAAAATTTGGGACCCCCAAGTGTCTAAACAACATGTCCTTAGCTTTTAAGACATGTGTGCGGTCATGTTAGAGTTCCGCCTGATTAAAGGGAACAAGTTCGTCAACAATTGTTTTTTTTTTTTGGTAAAGTTTGTCAACCAATAAAGGGTTGAAAAAGTTCGTCCACCATAAAAATGAATAAAAACAATCTGATTTTCACATATAAATTTTATATAATATTTTATTATAAACAGAGAAAAGATTCGTAAAGCTTGTAAGATCAGTTCGTCCACCACAAAAATAGAAAATATTTGTAATTTTTTTATTTGTAAGGTTATTATTTTATTTAAATGATAAAGAAGGTATTTTAAAAAATTAAAATAAAATTTTCAGATTAAAAAAGTATAATTATCTTAAATGCATAGCTGAAATTTTTTGTTACTTTAGTTATTTTATTTTAATTATTTTTTTTTATAATTTTTAAATTAAATAAATTATTTTATTTCTATTATTAAATCCATTTAACAATTATATGAGTTTTTTGTTTTTCCAGTTAACTAGTTATTAAAAAAATTAATTTGAACCAATCACAAACAAATTTTAACTTTTAATTTTTTGAAAATTATTTTTCTGGACACTTATTGGCTAAATACAATTTAGCTGTTATAAGGATTTTTAGGAAATCCAAAATAATTAGTTTTAGTGGCAACTATATAGTGAAATTAAAAAATTTATTAGGATTTCTTTAATTTATATTATTTTTCTATCAAAACTATACTAAAAACAAGGCAAGTACTACCCACTATGTGGCACTTGTTTTTATATTAAGTAGAGTGTAATGGTATTAATATTTTTCTTTTAAAAATAGTTATTTACATGTTAAGATATTAAAATTTAAAAATAAATATAAGAATATATGAAAGAAGAATGAAAGTAAATCTATTTTCCTTAAATACAATTCTAAAAATGAAAATAAATAGTTAAATAAGGTTTTTCTTTGTTTATTTAATTACAATTATAAATTAATACTTTGTTTAAATTTCATTTAATTTTTATAAAAATTATAGAAAATATCAATAGAAAAAGTTGTGTATTTTAGAAAATAAAACAACATATAAAACTATTGAAATAATTTATTTTTATAAAATTTATAAAATTTTGGCATTGGATAATATATTAAAATGGTAGATAAAAGAGTTGATAGATTCATCAATGTTCAAACTTGTGATGGGTCATTAAGAGGTCCTCCAAAAGCAGTCTCTCAGCTTGAACTAAATTAAAAAACATAATTAAGCATAAAAGATCACATTTAAAAAAAAACATAATTAAGCATAAAAGATCACATTTTTTATGTAACAAAATTTGATTATTAAAATTTAATTAAACCCTTCTAAGTGGATTGAAATGAGTTGGTTCAATGGAGACCATAAAAATGATCTTAAATGAATACCTCCCCCCAAAATGGGTCAAATGAATTTTGATGGAGCATACACAACAAGAATTCTCATACATCTCATTCATAAAAACAGAAAGTAATTTAAAAATTAAAAATTAAAAATTAATTTGAAATTAATAAATGCTAAAATTATTTTGGGATAAAAATAATGATTAGATTTTCAAACTATAAATGTGTAGACAATTATTATTATATTTTTATTTTTATAAAAAATAAAGTTAATTTATTTTTATAATCATATAAATAAATAAGAAATATCTTTTTTATTTTTATTAAACATTTATAAAATCATTTTTACTTTTTATTTTTATAACATCAAATATTTGTAAACCATTTTAATTTTAATTTTTAATATTAATAAATAAAAAACATTTTTTTAATTTTCAAATATTTTTATAACGAATAAACATTAAGTATTTATAGACATTTTTTTCTTATTTTTATTTCTATAATAAAATTAAAAAATAAATAAAAATATTATTTTTTAATTTATTTTTATTCTAATCATAATCATAATGTAAAACAGGCATAGGATTACGAGGTTAACGGATCCATTTAGAAGGTGACATAGTCAATGCCACCCGGAGGAGGAAAACTCCGAATTGGAAGATTAAACAAGTCTTTTTGAATCTATTTGGAAATTGTTAGAGAAATGCAGGGAAGAGGAAGGCGGATTAATGCTGACTGATATTTCAAAGGATATAACGTCCCTCGAAGACACTGAGAGTACGGTGCAATATTTAATCGGTTTCAATTCATGAGGGCTGAAGGATCGTAAGGGCAAATTTGAACGAAAACAAATGGAGATGCAGGTAGCATACTCGCGCGAAGAGCAGAGTAAGGTGTTAGATTCCGCTTTGTAAATTAACCCGTCATAATTCTTGGATATTGCAAGGGAAGAGACCGAAGATCGAAGATGGAAGCGAAATTCAGTTCGAAGGGCGCATGACAGGCAAGTTGCCTTTAGGGGGATGGTAAGTGACAAGAAGTTGCATAGTGTGTTTAGAATCAAGTCTCCGATGCAGTTACAAGCAATAAAAATGACTTGAGGTGACGAATACCTAGAGCTAGACTACAAATATAGAACCAATGTAGATATAGCTTCCATTGGAAACAAAAGAGGAGACTCAAGGGATTATGGAGCTATGCGTTTGGGCTAAATGGAGAGGAAACATGAAGTTTCTCATCGACAGAGCGGAGCCAGGGGTGGGGTTTAGGCCACAAGGAAAATGCCGGCCAAGGATTTATTATAGGTTTAACAGCCCATTGCAGCCCTTCATGGGATGGGGTTTAGGCCACAACGAAAATGCCGGCCAAGGATATAGCTTCCATTGGAAACAAAAGAGGAGACTCAGGGGATTATGGAGCTATGCGTTTGGGCTAAATGGAGAGGAGACATGAAGTTTCTCATCGACAGAGCGGAGCCAGGGGTGGGGTTTAGGCCACAAGGAAAATGCCGGCCAAGGATTTATTATAGGTTTAATAGCCCATTGCAGCCCTTCATGCTTTGGAGCACCACAATGAACGAAGACACCAGACACGTGCAGGCCCAAGCGGGAATTGAATCCGTAGAAGATGGCCTAGAAACCAGACCCTTGGAGGCCAGCAACAGGAGACAGGCAGAGTTATAGAAGAGGTATCTGGTATGGCGAGCGACGGTGAAATGGGATGAGGAGTAACAGTCTTAAGTAGGGAGTAAGAGAAGCTCTTTTTTGCGTCTGTTGAACCGAATACGTAATTAAGAATTACGAGTATATTAGGAGGTAGTAGTAGTTTTTTTGGGTATGAATAGATGAGTTTGAAGGATAGAAACAGTTTTTGGCATGATTAGAAGAATATGAGCTTTCATGGTGCTAGCAGCAAATATTGTAAGAAATATTGACTTTTTGATAGTGGCCCCTAGCCACATTTACTTATTAAAAAAAATAAAAAATAATAAAAATAAATATTCAATATTCTTTTGTAAGAATGAGAAAGAGAATACCCATAAAATATGAGACAATGAATTTATCTCAAAGTTTACTTAACTGAATACTTAATTACATGTATAGAAAATACCCCACAAACTGCAGGGTGAAGAATTTTAAACTTCATACTTGAACCCTTAAATTTTAATTGCAATAGTAATTTGAGCAATGTACGTCGCTTTAAAGACTAGTTGGGTGTGAATTTTAGTGTGAAGAATTAAATTTTATGGATAAAGCAAGGAAGCCAAGTTCGACTAGTTTTTTAATTCACTACTGTTAATTAGTATTGGTAGGGTTTTAGTGCAGCAACAAGAATAACTATTGCACCTTCAGCTGTAACAAATGAATGGAAATCGATTAATAGCTTGGCCACTCCTACTACACTTTAACCAGCTCAGTCAAGTTCAACCTGCAGCTAATTTTATTTGAAAATAGCAGAAAACCTGAAAAATTAAACAGCAGCAAACCTGATAATTAAACCGCAGAAAGAAAAACCCTAGAACAAATCCCAACCCTCACTTACACAAAAATTATTCTAATTAAAGTTAGAAAAATTTAGCTTTGAAAATGGTTCTATATGATTGTCAGTTGATTTTGAACAATTTTATTGTTTTCAAATGAAGTTCTCTGAAATTCAAAATTTTTGTGTATTCCCTATGTTCAAGAAAGATCTCACATTATGCCTTTATGCCTATGCTAAAGAAAGTCGTTTTGTCTTTCTTTGCCATTTTTGTCAAAGATCTCATGTTATGCCATACTGCTTTAGATATTCCCTATGCTCAAGAAAGATGACACAACTTTTGGGCAAAAAAGACAATTAGAATGAGGGAAGCGTAGAAGGGTAGAAGCAAAAAAGTGCATGCTATCTGCTGTTGTGAATAATGTCTTGTACCTAGTGTTTTTGCTAGTTCCTAGTGGGGGACTTCTTCACATGACTTATGTTTACTTAGGTCATAGGTGTCCTTCTAGAGGATTTATTAGTTGTCACATGATTATATCTTACCATTTGACAACCACTTTTAGTTACCTAGGTCACACTTTAGTTGTCTCGTTGTATAGGATTAAGACGTGTGTCATAATCTTGTCTAATCCTATCTCTCATTTTAGTATTTTACCTTTATAAGCAAGGTCTCTCATGTACATTTACATGTCAATTCTTGCATTCATAATTAAGCAAGCTATTTTTACCATTTTCTCTTTTGTGGAAATTATTTTGGTCTTGTAGGGTTCGTGGGGGTGTTGAGTAGTCATCAATCAACTCGTACATGGTATCAGAGCTTTAGATTTGAAGACTCCTTCCCAAATCAGAGGAACGTGATTTGGCTTAAAGAATTTGTTGGGTATAGATTGGGGTTTCAAGAACCTCATGGTTGAATCTAGGGCATCAAAGAAAGTTATTGTACCTTTCGTTTCATCAAATTTTGTTGTGTTTTGCCAAATCTACAAGAATTTGATTTTGTGTGAAGGTTGGTTGATCGAAGAGGTCATTTGACTTTTTGGAGCACTTTGGGCCCGAATCGACATTGTCATCATGTTCACAAGGTCAGTCTAACAAATTTTGACTATAAATTCGTCCATTTTCGATAAAGTTGTTTTTAAGGCAAATTTTTTTGCCTGGGCAAGCCATATAGCCCTTGGAGTGCGCAAGTTGTCATATTTTGTTTTTGATGTCAAAGGATGATGATCAAGGTTGTCTAGCAATTGTTTGTTTGACCTACTTACTTGCTTGCTTGAGCTACTTGGCTACTTGGTTGAGCTGCTTACCTGCTTAGTTGAGCTACGTGGCGACTTGGTTAAGCTGCTTGCTTGGTTGAGCTACCTACTTGCTTTGTTGAGCTACTTGGTTGTTTGGTTGAGCTACTTAGTTGTCTGTTTGAGTTGGTTGGGTGTTTGTTTAAGCTGTCTAGTTGTCCACTTCACTTGTTGATGTGTGCCAAGTCAGACTAATTGACATGTCATTAGGTGTTTTTATAAAAGTCGACTTCTATGATTTTGAGTATGGTGGCAAAGTTAAATATGAATCACATATATTAATGCATTGAAGTGTGAAAACTTCAACGATTATTTTGCGTGAGATTGGGGCGGCTTGATTTTATTTTCTTTATCCTTCGTGCTTCGGCTCTTGTCGGATGTGTGTATGGGGTGACTTTAGCCTGTTTTGTTTTTTGGAGGATGGTTTCGGATGTTTGTAACGTGTTCGCATTTAAGCCTTGGACAGATTTCTTTGTGTGAAATGGCTTTTACTTGGAGAGTAAGATACTTTAGACTGTTAATTTTTATCGAGTGGAGGTCATGGGTTGTTGAAAATGGATATACTACTCTAAGTCATCACAGGTTTTCTTTTTGAGAAGGGAGACTACTATAACTTGCCATGGAGCTGTTTTCTTTATAAAAGTGTCAATGATGGTTTCAGATAGTGCTGCGTTAATCATCCTTGCAATTATTGGGCGTTAAAATGTTTGTGACGCAATTATATTGACACAAATATTATCGTGCATGAAAAAAAGCGAAAAAGTTTAATATTTACGGCAAACTTGCTTCTAGCGTCTAATGTATTTTCTGCAATCAATCTCTTTATTTGGTGTAAGATCTCTATTTTCTATTCGTGGCTTCTTTTGGAATCATTCCAACTCTTCACATGAATCCAAGCTGTGGGAATGGTTTGAAGTTTATCTTAGTTGATGATTTGATTTTTGGTAGTGATTTTGAAGACATGTAAAGTTTTTGCTACAAATATGTAGGAGTTCAAAATGTCTATGTTGGGTGAGTTGTCTTTCTTCCTTGGTTTGCAAATTCATCAATTAGATAAAAGAATTTTCATTTCTCATACAAAGTATATTAAAAAAATGTTGAAAAGATTTAAAATGGAAGATTGTAATCTTGTTAGCACTCTTATGGTGACAGGATGTAAGTTAAGTAAAGATTATGAGTCTCCAGATGCTAATCAAACATCTTATAGCTCTATGATTTGAAGTTTACTATATGTTACAGCTACTAGACCTGACATTATGCAAGCTGTTAGTTATGTTGCTAGATTTCAGGCTACTTCTAAGGATACTCATGTTCATGTAGTTAAAAGGTTCTTCAAGTGTCTTAAGGGTACTATGGATTATGGGTTATGGTATTCTAAAGGTAATGATTTTACTCTCATAGCTTATACAGATGCGGACTGGGGTGGCTCAGTTGATGATAGAAAGAGCACAAGTGGAGTTGCATTCTTTTTAGGTGGCTGTCTTATTTCACAGTTATTGTCTACAATTGAAGCAAAGTACATTACAACAGTGTCTTGTTGTACACAAGTTTTATGGATGAAGCAAACATTGAAGGATATTAAGGTAGGGTATGATCATCCTATATCTATCTTTTGTGACAACACGAGTGCTATTAATATCTCTAAGAATCCTGCTATGTGCTCTAGGACTATACATATCCCTATTAAGTATCATTTTTTGAGAGAACAAGTTAGTAATCAACAAGTTAAGCTGGAATATGTGTCTTCTAAAGAGTAGATTGTAGATTTGTTTACTGAGCCTCTACCGAAGGAAACTTTTGAATTCTTGAGAGAGAAGTTGGGAGTGATTTCACTCCATCATTGATTTGCTGATTAAACTCAGGGGGAGTTTTCATTGTGACATTCTTTCAGCCCCATTTCAGTTTTGCAGGTTGGTTTTAGTCATTGATGTCAAAGGGGGAGTAGTAAGTCAAAGAGAGTAGTATTATTTTAGAGCTTCTTTGTTTCAGGTTGGTTACAAATGGAGTTGCCATCAGTGACAAAGGGGGAGATTGTTGGATATTTTGTCATTGATGTCAAAGGATAATGATCAAGGTTGTCTAGCAATTGTTTGTTTGAGTTGCTTACTTGCTAGGTTGAGCTACTGAGCTACTTGGCTACCTGGTTGAGCTGCTTACTTGCTTGGTTGAGCTACTTGGTTGCATGGTTGAGCTGCTTAGTTGTCTATTGGAGCTGGTTGGGTGTCTTCTTAAGCTATCTAGTTGTCTACTTCACCTGTGTTGTCCTTACTTTCAAAAATAAGGCAACCCCTATGAATTTTTACTCAAAATGTGTTGTTTTTGTCTCTAAAGCATGTTTTACGAGGTGCAAAACTCATTTGCTAATGTCCAATCATTAGGGGGTGTGTTTGCCATTGTTGTCCAAGTTTTGGTTAGTTTTGGCCTTAATTTTTCTAGCTTTCCGTGCAATTTCGGGTTTCAAGTCAGTCATTGCAAGTAGGAACATTTTGTTCTCATTGCAAGTAAACTCACTACAAGTAGTAGGAACTTTTGGATGACATTACAAGTAAATGCACCTACTTGTAATCGGGCCTCTAAGGCCTAATTACAAGTTAGTTTATTGTTTTGATTGTCAAGTTATTGTCAAGTCGGGTCTCTAGAGCATCATTACAAGTTGTATTGTTACTTGCAATTGGGTCTTTAAGACTCGACTGCAACTAAGGTCCCTTTAGTTGAGCGTTCTTGTCAAAGTCAAGTGGGGGTTTTCCGTCCAACATTGCAAGTAAATCAACTCGTAATCAGGGTTTTGAAACTCGATTACAAGTTCGCTTTATAAAAGAAAAGAGACACACTTGGTCACTTGCAATCGGGTTCTAGGGACCCGACTGCAAGTGTGTAGAGGTTATTTTCATTGCAAGTTAAAATCACTTGCAATCGGGTCTCGAGATCCTGATTGCAAGCCCTTCATGTTTCACCATTGGCAATGTATATTTTACCTTCAATCGGGTCCTTGAAACCCGTCTGCAAGTGTGCAAGTACTACCCTTTCACTTGTAATTGGTCCACAAAACCCTGATGCAAAGTGTCTTAGCCAAGTCACCTTTCTTTTTGAGTGATGAATGCAAGCGTCTATCTATCTTGCTAAACCTCTTTTATGTGTAATCTGCTCTTAAGGTCCCTGCTACAAGTTTATATGCAAAATCGCTTACTTGCAGTTGGGTCTTCAAGACCTGATTGCAAGTGAAAGTTTCAGCATCTCTTCCCCACTTAGCACATCCCAAACATTCAAGACTTGCTAGTGTTGGTTAAAAATTTTGTGCACTTGGGGAAATATACAAAATTGTGGTTTCAACCACAGTGTGTGAGTAAAACTCTCCTAATTAAGGGAAGGCTCCCCCTATCTATCTACAATTTAAAAATAAAATGGGATGGGACAACAATCTTTCTTCTTCTTTCAAGAAAGCCAATATCCTTTTCTCTTCACAGAAAAGTGATAGCAATTTAACATAAAACAACAGTAACAACTTTTTGAAATGAAATAAGAGAAAATAAATGAAGTTTCCTGAAAGATCATAGACTTCCGTCACTTCCTTCGAGACGGGACAGCAATATCAAGTTCAAAGTCTTGACTATGTGAAGTCCTATCTACCCTTTTCTATTCTAATGATATTAAGAACAAATTATAACAGCGCAAAGTTTGAAATAACTTATTTCTTTCTACACAAGACAACAAGAACAAGTGTGAGCTCAAAGACTCATAGCTATTTCTCGCAAAATCTACTTCTAAACTCTCTTAAGAACAAGTACAAGCACAAAGTCTTACAACTTTTCTCAATAGAACTTCTACTCTAACTAAATTAATCTCCAATACTTGCAGCTCAATGACTGCAAATCAGATCCAATTAAGCTCTGAAAGAAACACTTGCAAGAAATGTAATATGGAACACAAACTCAAGAATGTAGCACAAAGACTCAAAGCTTGAACAATTTTCTTCTATTCCTTTCAATTCTTCAATTTACACATAAAAGCTCAAAGACTTTTTTGCTGCAAATTTGGCAGAGTTTTTACTTGCTTTCCTAAAAGATAAAGATTACAATTGACCCTTCAAGTATTTATAGAAGAGGAGTCTTGAGAAAAAGGTGGGAGGATCCTAACTAACTTGAGAGATTCTCTCAACCACCAAGACTTATTCAATAACTAACTATGATTTATTCCAACTACAGTCCTAATTGAACACAACTTGTAGTTGCTTTACATGTAATTACAAAAGTGCAAGTAAAGACTTGACTTGCAATTTACAAAATGTGTAACTTGTCAAAATAAAAACTACAACTAAGAGATTACAATTCTAGAAAAATGCAACTAAGTGTTGAAAAACACTTAAGTTGCAGCATGTGAAGACATGAATCCTTCGAACTTCTAGATGATCGTTCGTAGCTCACCAGGATTCGGTTCGTGGGTGTTCTTGGCAACAACCATGGTCTTCACGATGGTGTCATGGCATCGAAGAAGCATAGAGTCGTTCTTTTCTAAAGTGGACTGGATTTTGTGCAAAAAGATTTGATGTTTCATCAAAACCTGAAATGAGGCAGCTAAAAATTGTTCGCTCCTCCACTCATTATGAATCTTCATTTGTAGATCTGCGAGCACTTTTTCTTCTGGTATCAACTCTCCATTCTGACTCATTATATTGCAAGAGGCCTTCTCACAATGATAAACAACACCTTGGAATACTTCAACTCGCAATCTCATTGCATCATCAATCTCCTCAATGAGGGATTTGAGAACAAGGGCTTTGTTCTCTAGAAGTTCTTCAAATTCCAAATACATGACCCTGGAAGGAATAATGACATGCTCCTGAAGAACACTCAATTGTTGTCAAGACATTGTGCGTCAAATTGTCAAGCTACCTTCAACCCTTTCCAAATTTTGTTTGAGAGTCTCGGAGGTATGATTCAATTTTTCTTCAATGGTCTCCAACTTAGACATCATTTGGAAAATGTTTTTCAGCACTTGTGCACATAGATCATGAAGTTGATCCACCCAAGAATCCAACTCTTGTACTTTCCAAGAAGCTCTTTCAACTCCCCGAATTGATTCTTGTGAACCGGAAGAGCTTGTAGGATTACTCCCTTCACCAACAGGTTTTGTAATTTTATGAATAGCTGCAACAAGTTGCCTATTCTCCTCTTCTAGCTTGTCTTTCTTTGCTTCATCATACCGCTGTACTAGTGAAGCTACAAAATATTGGGCATCATGCTTTACTACCTCATGCGTTTGCTTAACCAATTCTACCCTTGTGACTTTGTAATCAGTAGCTGACATCTCTTCACGTGGCTTATCTGCAAGTGGCTCAAAAATTTCAGCCAACTTCATCTTATTACCATCAATTGCTACCCTTGAGATTGTTTTGGCTCCTTTAACAACCTTGGGCCTAGATTGCTTAAGTTGTTGGTAATCAAAGGCATCGGGAGAAATCTCTTGCTTCTTCCTCTTGGGTGTGAATGAACTAAACCATGGAGGTAAAGTCATCAACACTCCTTCAGTAGCAGCTGCAAGCAAAGGAGAAACGGTTTCTGTTTGAGCAACCGTGGTCATCCTGGGGGAAGTATCTGTGTGGATGGCAACCATGGCTTTCTCGGTAACCAGAGGACATGAAGTTTGTTTCATAAACTCCTCAAAGCTAGAAGTAGAGGTATCAATCTCTGATAGATGAATGCATGCAGGAATATCCTCAAAGATTCCCAACAGACTCTCTTGTTGATGATCAAGAGGTGGCTCAACTGCTGAAATAGGGACAGCATTTTGAGGAGACTCCTCCACTGTTATGTCAGGAGGAGACATAGGCAGCTTCATGGAAACTGAGGGAATCTCATGAGGTGACTCCGAAGTCAGTGACTTAGGAGCATCATCGGATTGTTGTCCTTCCTCTGGATTGTCAGGATCAATCACATAAATGTGAATCTGAGATTTTTCTTTTCCGCGAACAGTTGCCTCCTCAGGAGGAAGTACTATTACTTGACTAACCCGCAATTCGATCCTCGTGCCTGGAGATGATGCACCTTCCTTGTTGTCAATTTGAATCTCAGACTTACGTCCAAGAGGCCCCGTAGAGTCATCTTCTTTTCCAACCTTGATCTTGATGAGTCTAACAACATTACCTTTGAGCCAAGTGTTGGTGTTAGCTAAGATAGGCTGAAATCTTTCAAGAATGGAAGTGCATTCTTTATGTGACCATTGGATTAAAGGAAGTGGAGCTTCCTCAACCCTTCGTGAGACATACTCTAGATCAAGCACATTCCCATCATCGATCATTCCTTGCGGAATGTCCACCAGGTTCAGATCAATAACCTGCTCAACAGTAAGCCTGCAGTAGTCCATCCTGAGAACCTCCATTTTTGTATGGAGATTTACCCAGATATCCTCAATACGATGCACATGTACGAAGAATTTTTTGATCTTTCCCTTCATACCCCGGTAGTCAAAATCTGCCTTGGACTTAAACCTTTTGAGTTTAATCTCCTGCATATCAATCTCCATAGCTTTGGCTTTGACAGATGTGACAAGAGAATTGTTGAAATGTGGCGACTGATTAGCAAAGTACTGTACACTCAACACGTATCCTTGCTGGGGTCCGGGGCCGGGCCGGGCCTCGAGCGGGGGTTTGGGGGCGGTAGCCCGTTACGGGGGTTCGGGGGTGGTAGCCCCCAAGAAATTTTTTTTTGCCGTTTTTTTGTTGATGAAAACCGACATTGTAATAAAACCCTAAAAAGGCCGACTTTGTTTGTTGCCTTAAAAATGCATGTTATAAGCGGCTGGGATGCTTAAGGCATTGTAATGTTGATGTACTATTTTTGCTGGATAATAAGAAAGATTGGACGGCTGTGTATGGTGGACGTAACCGATTTTGGGTGAACCACGTTAAATCTCTGTGTTATCTGTGTCTTATTTTATTTCTTTACCTTTTGTATTTAAATCTGCATATAATTGTTAGTTCATATTTGCTTCGGATCTGCTTGAAACCCTAACAATACTGGTCAATCTTTAATGGTTAGTTGTTGAAATCCCCATTCAAACCTTATGTTTGACAGATTGATGAGCATGCACAGCCATGATCTGTGTTCCCAACTCCATAAGAATGATCTTATCGGTCGGGTATCTAGGAAGCATGTATGGCTGCCCACTGTAGCATCCGACTCTTACATAAGTGAAAGTCGGGAATTGAAGAAACAAGCACCCATACTCATTCACTCTTTCCCATGCTTCATCTGACACCCTTCTGTTCTTTAGAGTCTTGTCAAACTGGCACATGAAGTAACCAAAGAATGCATCTTGAACTCTTCTGAAATGTAATCTGCTGGGTCTCAAAGGCAGCTGATCATAATATTCCCACACAGGTATAAGCGAGTGATCACCCTTGTTAGAAAGACCAAGGAAATTTCTGAGTGATGCTGCCAAATACACTAAGTATGAATTCATGTAGAAAGTCATGGTAGTAGGGACTGCTGCAAGTTGTTTGCACAAAGCATCACTGATAATCTCTCTCCATGATATATGATGGGACTGCCTTATGAACATGGTGAACTGATACATTCAAGGCTCAAACACATTAGAGTGCTCAAGACCCATCATCTTGCTGAGGAGAGTAATGATGTCTCCAATTTCCCACTTGAAGTCACAACGGTACAACTTAGCCCACCTTGTGAAGGCGGCTCGTGGCTCATGAACCCACCTGTTAATGTGGCATTTGCAGTCCTTTTCCCTCTTAACATAGTACTCAACTGCACTATCTTTTGAAATTTCCATATAAACAGGTGTTGGTGGTATTCTGAAGACTTTCTCAACAGTATCTGCATCAAGGCAGATTATTTCCTCACCATCATCATTTCTAATGGTTCTTGTCTCCTTGTCAAAGTGATGGGTGCAAGTGAGAACAAATTCAGGTTCTAGGGCAGCCACTAGAAAAGAAGATGCATGATGACTGTGGCTGTCCAACAACCGCTGCATGTTACTATCTAGCGGATCCTCCACCCTCTTAATGAATTCTAACATGTCAACATGCCCTATCTCCGTATCCTTGATATGATCCAAAGGAGAGGAAACTTGTGAAGGTGAAACTTCATTCTGGTACTTGTCATATTTATACTTCATCTTCTTTGGAATGGGAGATGATGGCAAATTTGACGTTGAAGGATAACCCGGTATACTGTGATGAAGACTTAAAAGTGTTAAGGCAACATCATAATCAGCTGCAACTAACATTTTTCCTTCTTTAAATGGGAAGAACTCCAACCCTTGCACTTCACAACTTTGTGAGAGAAAGATGGGAAATAAATAGGAATGCTGGAAACTTGATTTTGACCAATTTCGGATCTTGGGGAAATTTTTACAAGTATACAAGTAGGGAAGAACGAACATGCAATTGGATTTTTAAAACCCGAATGCAAGTATACTTGTAAAACGGAAAATGGAGAAATGAGTGAAAAATGAGATTTGGACATGTGGGAAATGATGTGAACGGAAAGTACGGATATAGGCAATATGGATGAATAAAAATGGGAAGATTTTGGGAATGTCATTTTCAAGAAAATGGGAAGAACTTTCAACATGCAATCCGGTTCTAAAAACCCGATTTTGGAAGAATGGGTATGTTTCATCTTTGCAACTTGGAATTTCAACAAAAGATGGTTAAAGTCTTATAACCATAAGGGAAGATCAATTATTTTCTTCCAACTTGTAAGCGGGATTTAAAATCCGGAATACAAGTAAAGAGGGAAAATGGGGAAGAACTATGCAATTCACAGATTGCTTTGCAAAGGGGAAAATCTCTCTCACAAAACCGATTTTAGGGCAAAACCAACATATATACAAATTTACAAATAGAATGGAAAAACAAAAAGACAAGAAAATGGAACAAGAAGAAAATAAAACATACCTTGGTTCAATCCGAAATGCCTCTTCAAAATATGAAACGATATTTGAATGAAGAAGACAATCCCTTAAATAGAAAAAGATTCCAAAACCCTTGCCACGTTTTCCCAAACTCGGATTTGGAGAATAACAGCAAAAACGTGTTTGAAGATGCAAGAAAATAGGTCGAATCTCTATCCAAACCCCACGCCTAGGTGAAGGAAGCAAAAACGACTTATGAGAGAAGAGATTCGTGGCACTTGAATAAACCAAAACGTGGCTTGGAGGAATCACGTGTTTGCTGCAAACTTGCCTTCAAACCAGCAAATGAATATACCAAATGGCGTGGAAAGAGTTTGAATATGCATGAAAATAGCAGGAAGGAGAAAACAGAAAACTAAAGTTGCACAGTAAAGCATACAAATAGAGGATCACACAACACAAGACTACCCTGGGAAAACCTCCCTCTAGGAGGAAAAACCTAGCAACAACAGATCCTCAGATTTGATTATGTTATATTGAATTGTAAGTACAATAACAACCCAGCTAGGGCACAATCATCAGCTGAAATCAAACTTATCTCATAACCGCCGATTTGCGTGTGATTCAAGGGCTTCAACTTGTTTGCTATCTTTGCAGCAGACTGAAGTATTTCGCATCACCAACAGAAGTGTTTTGTAGCACCTTCGGAGGAAGAATTTGCACTATAAGGAGCAGAGATATTTCGCACCTCTCAAATCCGCATGAAATGTGAATATATGTTTAAGCCTTGCAAGTGGCTGGTATATATATGGGGTTCATCTTTTTACTTATCTCTAAGTCGGCCCATTTAACCTTGGGCGCTAAAACCATTTTACATATTACAATGATGTGGATAGGTCCACACGTTTGGAGTGTATAATGTCGTTAACTTCGTACATTTCAATATAGGGTCGGCCCTATAATGTTTCTTTTATGTTTGACGTGTAGGAGATAAAGGGGCCAGCCCTATGCGCATAGAGATAGGGCCCAACCCTATAAGGATTCGGACAACATTGGAATAGGGCCCAACCCTATTTGTTTTACACATAATTACAATAGATAGGGCCCTGCCCTATAAGGATTCAGATGATGCTTTAAGGCAATCCGAATCCTATTTATTTTCCTAACCTAGTTACAAAATCAACACTCCCTCTTAACTAGGGAGGAAAATAAATACATAACCAAATTCACATGGACAAACCCATGGTATGAACATTTACAAGGTTTAGGATTAGGGCCCAGCCCTAATTGTTCAATCAATATACAATTTGTGATTTGATCACGCAATTACATTACAATGAACCTTTACATGATCTTCTCTAGCAATGCCTGCAGAGGAAGAAGCCAACGCTTCACACTTTCCTGGGAACTTGCATATAACACCATTATCTTTCATATAACACCATTATCTTTCATCATGCACATCCACAGAGGATGAAAGAGACCTTTCCATATGCACACCTGCAATAATTAATACTCAAAGATATATATAACCATATAATATAAATCATGCACAACCGCAGAGGATACATAAACTTCTCCCAGAGAAGGACAATCTGTCACCTTGCACACCGCAAAGGGTGAACTCACCTTGCACTCCGTAGAGGGTGAGAAATAACGGCCACCTTGCACTCCGTAGAGGGTGGAAAAAACTGCCACCTTGCACTCCGTAGAGGGTGGGAAATAACCGCCACCTTGCACTCCATAGAGGGTGAGAGAGAACTGCCACCTTGCACTCCGCAGAGGGTGGATGATACACCCAGTGTCTCATGGTTAGTATCATCATAAATAAACAATAGACAAGGAATATACATTAGATATATATTATCAATTCCTCTATTAAACCATAATGATTTAGAACCCATGAATGAAATTGAGATATTAAAAGATATCAAAACTCCCTCTAAAACCCTATCTAAATAAAGAATTCACAGACCTGATGATTCATTCTTACTTACGAAGTAGACCCATAGCATCTTAAAAGGGAGAGATGAAAGATAGACTTTCATAATTAGTCCGATGACAAGATCTGATTGAGGGAGGGCTTCTCAGGTCATGCATGAAAGCTTTCTTCAGAGAGACATAATTTGAAAACATTATCTTCAAGAGTAGACATTAGGTTACCTTATAGACATGATATAGTAAAACAAAACACCAACCCTTACAAACCCTCAACACACAGATTTAGACATATAGATAGAAGACATTTACCTATACTTGGATCCTAATAGTTAATACACATCCATATATATACACTATCACTATTCAGCCATGAATACATTGAATATATAAGTGATAGCAGGTATATGATAGCAGAAATATAAGGATGACAACAAGTATCAAAATAAGATAAGTTTTAAGGTAGCTTCAAATCACCTATAACTTTACTTACCTATCTCCCTTGAAATAAGTTGAGATTCATCACCTTTGAAGGTTCTAAGATACTAAGAGGACGAGGAATCCATTGATGCAGATGAAGGACCTTGACTGTGCATGTAATCATCTGAAAACCCTAGATCTGCACTTAGAAGTCTAGGCTGTAAATCTGATCATTGCACATGCAAACCTAGGCTCTGATACCATGTTAGTTTTCATGATCAGATTATCCACAATAAACAGAAAACTAAAGTTGCACAGTAAAGCATACAAATAGAGGATCACACAACACAAGACTACCCTGGGAAAACCTCCCTCTAGGAGGAAAAACCCAGCAACAACAGATCCTCAGATCTGATTATGTTATATTGAATTGTAAGTACAGTAACAACCCAACTAGGGCACAATCATTAGCTGAAATCAAACTTATCTCATAACCGCCGATTTTTTGTGTGATTCAAGGGCTTCAGCTTGTTTGCTATCTTTGCAGCAGACTGAAGTATTTCGCATCACCGACAAAAGTGTTTTGCAGCACCTTCGGAGGAAGAATTTGCACTATAAGGAGCAGAGATATTTCGCACCTCTCAAATCCGCATGAAATGTGAATATATGTTTAAGCCTTGCAAGTGGCTGGTATATATATGGGGTTCATCTTTTTACTTATCTCTAAGTCGGCCCATTTAACCTTGGGTGCTAAAACCATTTTACATATTACAATGATGTGGATAGGTCCACACGTTTGGAGTGTATAATGCCGTTAACTTCGTACATTTCAATATAGGGTCGGCCCTATAATGTTTCTTTTATGTTTGGCGTGTAGGAGATAAAGGGGCCAGCCCTATGCGCATAGAGATAGGGCCCAGCCCTAGTTACACGCTTCCTTAATGAAGCAGGGCCCAGCCCTATAAGGATTTGGACAACATTGGAATAGGGCCCAACTCTATTTGTTTTACACATAATTACGATAGATAGGGCCCTGCCCTATAAGGATTCGGATGATGCCTTAAGGCAATCCGAATCCTATTTATTTTCCTAACCTAGTTACAAAATCAACAAATAGCAGGGAGGAGAATCCAAAACGCCTCTTCTTCCTAAAAAATCTCCACAAAATTTGCTTGAAATCTTCAACAAATCTGCCTTCTTGGCTAGTCGGGTTCTTGGAAATGAAGAACAAGTTTCAATTTTGCATGTAACAATGAAAATCGGGTTTTTGACTTCATATTACATGTTTAAAATGTCACTTTTCATTCCACAAGGCAAAATCGGGTTTTAAAAATCCTTTAGCAAGTTCAAAAAATGCCTTTATTTTTATTCATGGAGCAAATCGGGTTTTTAAAGCTCAATTGCAAGCTTAAAATGTCACTTTATCTCCATTCTAGGCAAAATTGGGTTTTGAGAGAGAAATACAAGTTATAATAACTTGTAAGGGGACAATAAAATCCCCATTACAAGTAAAAACACTAAAATAGGAACTTTATAAAAGAATTACAAGTGACTTTTTAAATTTGCAATTTAAAATTAACTTGTAACTTATCCAAAAAATCCCTATTATGACTTAAAAAGCCAAAAAACATCAAGGGGGAAATAAAAAGTAAGTTACAAGTTCTTTTTTCATAAAGTGCACTTGTAACTAGCTAAAAATTTCCCTACAAAGACTAAAACAAAGGAAAACATTAAAACTTGCAACTTAAGGAAAATTTCCCACCTGCAGTCAGGGGGAAAAAACCCGAAATTGAAGGAAAAACATAGCAAACGAACTCAAAATGCGATGAAATTTGAAACGTGGTTCGAGGATGGACTGAGGATTAAGCCAGTCCAAGGGCGAAGAAAAAATATACTTCGGGAAGCGTGCCATGGATATAAATTTTCAAATTTTTGACAAAAATTTCATGTAATGGTCCATCATTTTTGAAAACAAAAATGAGGACAACAACTAGCTTGCTATCAAATCCCCAAGTTCTGATTTCAAGGGCAAACTATGAAGATTTTTCCCACTCATTTGCAAGCAATGCACACTTGCAATCGGGTCTTCAAGACTCGATTACAAGTGGAAGTGTAAAAGTTTTGCGCTACATTGCACTTGCATTCCACCTCCCAAGACCCGAAATTGGTCCAAAATGCACTCAAAAACACTTTAAAATGAGTCTCTACGATCCAATTACAAGTGCAAACTTGTATTTTCCCATTGCACATATGAAGTTACATGTTCATTCTCCATAATTGCAAGTCAATGCTCTTGTTTTTCTACACATGTGATGCAGTCTTCAAAACCCGAAATTCACTTGTGAGCCCATTTTTACATCAATTTATCCCTTCCCTTGTCAGTCTTGTTTGCACACACGATCTATCAAACCAACAAATCAAGGCATGGGCATTGTTTTATAACTATTTCATCTTGAATAAGGTGTTATGGGTTCTTCATCAGTGAACAAAAGAAGAAGAGATACAACAGTAATTCATGGGACAGCCCAAAGGTCAATAATCGTCATGAAGTCATCCAGTGACAAAGTGAATCAAGCATGGAGAAAGAACACAACGAAGAGAAGGATTTCCCTCCTGAAGAAATGGTACTATCCCAAACATGTGATAAGGTTGAAGTTCACTGGCCAAGGACACAAAGACTATCAAGGGTGCAAGTTCTTGTTCCGGTTCAAGATGCCATTCCCAAACCCGAGTACTTCAATCACAAAGTGTCTTATAATAGCATGAAGATCAAACAAAGGATGATGTAAATAGAGTCGTGTTTTTGGACACTTAGTTTCAATTATGCTTTTGTAATTTCATTTTGACAATTTACATGTAATGTCAAAACTTGTAATTGCAGGAGATCATATCACTTGCAAAGTTGTAACTTGTAATTACATGTAATCACATTACAAGTCGAAATGCAATAAGACTTGCAATGTTGAATAAGTCATAATTAGTTAGTTAGTTGTGGAATAAGTCTTAGTTGGTTAGACTTCTTCCACATTTTGCTCTCAGCCTCTCTCCTATATATAGACGAGGATGCTCTTTGTAATGGAGATCTTTTGGAAATGCAACAAAATTCTGTCAGATTGCATGTGCACTCTAAGACTTTGAGCTTAGATGTAAATCAAATTGCTTTCAATAAAAGAGACAAGTTGTGTTGAGATTTTGTGCCAATTCAAGTTATGTGACGACATTTTTTGGAAATTGATTGTGATTTTTGTTCTATTGTTAAAGAGGGATTTAAATTCAATCTTGCAGACTTTGAGCTGCTAATTGTATTTAGAGTTATAGGTTTGGTTTTCAGACTTTGTCTTGCAAACTTTGGGCTGCTTATCACGCTTGAAGCTAGTGTAGAAAGCTCAAGTAAGGAGATAACTTGTAGACTTTGTGCTGCTTTTATTTTTAAGACTTGTGGATGTAAGGTGAAGTGCATCATATAGACAGACTTTGAGTTGCTGTGTGTTGTACATTGTTATCATTTTGAGAAGGTTGATATGACAGTAGAAGTGTTGAAGACTTTGTGCTTTTATTTCTATTTTCACGTTCCGGGGGAGTGACAAAAGTCTTTGTGCTTTCATGGAAACTTTGCTTCCCTTTATGTTCTAAAAATCCTACAAAAAGTTTCATTTCTGTATTTACTGTTGTTGCTGTAACTTCTTTTCCAAAATAAGAGAAAGAATATCGTCTGTTCTGAAGAAAGAGAATGAGATGTTATCCCACCCAAATTAGATTACTGTTAGTAGTAGTAGAGGGGGAGCCTTCCCTAAATTAGGAGAGTTTTATACTCACACTGTGGCTGAACCACAATTTTGCACATCTTCCTGGGTGTACAAAATTTTCAACCAACAACTTGCTGACGTGTGCCAAGTCAGACTATTAAAAGCTGACTTCTATGATTTTGAATATGGTGGTGAAGTTAAATATGAAGCACATATATTAATGATCCTTTCTAACAAAGTCCTTATGTGCGATGGATTCCTTTGTAACGTACGAGTTGGGGCGGCTCATTAACAATTTTAGATTCTTGTGTGTGCAACTATATTCTGGGTGGAGCTTTTAGAAACCTATTGATGCATTGAAGTGTGACGGCTTCAGGGATTATTTTGCGTGAGAGTGGGGCAGCTTGATTTTATTATTTTCTTTATCCTTTGTGCGTTGGCTCCTGTTGGATGTGTGTATGTGGCGGCTTTAGCCCTTTTTTTTGGAGGATGGTTTCAAATGTTTGTTATGTGTTCACATTAAAGATTTGGACAAATTTCTTTATGTGAAATGGTTTTTACTTTGAGAATAAGATATTTTGGGCTGTTGTTTTTTATGGAGTGGAGACCGTGGGTTGTCAAAAATGGATATACCACTCTAAGTTAGCGTAGGTTTTCTTTTTGAGAAGGGAGACTACTATAACCTGTCGTGGAGCTGTTTTCTTTATGGAAGTGTCGATGATGGTTTTGGATAGTGCTGCGTTAATCATCCTTGCAATTACTGGGCGTTAAATGTTTGGCACACAACTATATTGACACTTACATTATCATGCATGAATAAAAGTGAAAAAGTTTAATAGTTACAACAAACTTGCTTCCAACGCCTAATGTACTTTTTGCAATCAATCTTTGTATTTGGTGTAAGATCTATATTTTTTGTTTGTGGTTTCTTCTAGAATCATTTGATCTCTTCACATGAATCCAAGCCATGGGAATGGTTTGAAGTTCATATTATTATCAATTCATTTTTGGTAGCATGAGTTCAGGAGGTGTTTCAATATTGAGCTTGGAATGTTTCTGTTGCTGAACCCCTTAGACAAAGCCACGAATACTTCCCTTCTACAGTGTGTGGAAATATCAAGTTCTTCTTTGCTATTATTAATAGTTGCCATGGAAAGGATAAGAATAGATGAGTGATATATGAGGTTTGGCAAGTAGTAGTTTATAAAAAACAGATTAAAGTTTGAAGTCTAGCTGGGAGAGCCTCACTTAATCAATGAATCGTTGAACACTGTGATCCTTTTAAAACTATTAGACTATGAGTGAAGAATAGATGAAAACTTCATCTTAGAGTTCACTGGCAGGCTGGAAATTGGATTATTGAAGCTGTGTAAAAGAGAGTATCACTAATTTGAAGAAGAGAAACATTTAATAGTAGAAATTTTGTGGTTTGTGCCTCACTTTGGTGGAGTGGGTGATTCATCAGTGCAATTTGTGATTCAAGGAGAATTGGTGCTCACTTGTGTACTCTGGGTTGGTGCCCAATTTCTGTGAATTAAAGTTATTGTGTGCCGTGGTTTTTTACTCGAAAGGGTTTTCCATGAGAAAATTTGATGTTTGCATCTTGTTGATTGCTCTTCTATGTTTTATGTGGTTTCATGCTTTCAAAAATTTTAAAATACTAATTCACCTCTCTCTCGCCCAACCCCCCCCCCCCGTATTTTCTTTGTGCTTTTTATATTTTATTTGCAAAAAATAAAAAAAAGTTAGTTTTCTGTGCTTTTATTTTTTGGTCGAGTGAAATTTCTTTCATAGTGGCAAATTTATTTTGTATGCCCATTTATCAAGTTGAGGGCAAAAGTAAAATAAAAAATTTAAAGATTTATTTGGTTCGCTAAGGGATTATACTTGCAATTTTTTAGAGGTGTTGGCTTTTGTAGTCAGCAGTACTATTTTACAAGTGCATTGGGCTGCATATTCTTTTTCTTGTCAGTTGGTGCACTAACATACAACCGGTTGGTGGGTCTTGGTAAGCACTCAATGCCCTTGCATCAATGCTAAGCACTTGCCGCATTAACACCCCACCACCACATGCACCACCTTCAAGCCGAGCTCCCACGCCATCTCTACCCTATATTGCCACCCCACTACCATTGCGAGTGGCACATTTTTTATTTTTCTTTCTATGCAATCATTGACTGTGACTTGCCGCTAGCCCTTGGGGGCCTAATTCTATGCCCTAAGCCCTAGAAGAGGGTTATTTTTTTTTCAAATTGGCATAAATTTCTCATATAGAGGTTTTTTTTTGCAAATAAAATATTTTTAGAAAGTTGGTTGTGTCAACTTTTTAATGGCACAAGCGTTTTGCATAACTTTTGTTGTTTTGTGCCATTTCTTCTAGGTTGAAGTCAAAGCTTGTTTTTTGACCTCTAAGCCCATAACTTTTTGCTTTAGACTCTATTTTTCTCGATTCTTGCAACATCCTGAAGGTATTCAAGAGCTCTATAGTTTTGTATATTCACTTTTTTTCTAGGATTTCAAAATTTCATTTCGAAGCTAGATTGGTACTTACAAAATAATGTTGTAAATTTGCAAAAAGGGTATTAATTTTGTTGTCCTCATTTTTGAATTTTAAAAAATGTGACAACCCTTACAAAATTTTGGTTTAAATATGTTGTTTTTGTCTCCAAGGCATGTTTTACGATGTACAAAACTCACATTTGTTAGTGTCAAATCATCAGGGGGGTGTCTTTTCCATCATTGTCCAAGTTTTTGTGAGTTTTGGTCTTCTTTTTCCTAGCTTTTTGTGCAATTTCGGGTTTCAGAGTAGTCACTGCAAGTTGGAAATTTTACTCTAAGGCACGCTTCCCGAGACAATTTTGTTTTCTTCTTGTTGAACTGGATTGACCTTCGATTCATCCTCGATCCACCTTTCAAATTTCATCGCATTTTGAGTTCGTTTGCTATGTCTTTCCTTCAAAATCGGGTTTTATTTTTTAAACTGCAACTGGAAAATTTTCTTTCCTTTGCAAGTTTGGAGTTTTCTTTATGTTTTTGTGTTGTAGGGTTTTTTTATGGAAATTACAAGTGCACTTTATAAAACTTGTAACTTGTAACTTGCTTTTTATTTTCCCTTTCCCCTTTTGTCTTTTAAGTTGTTTGTAGGAACTTTTTAGACAAATTACAAGTTAAATTAAAAATACAAGTCTAATGAGAACTTGTAAGTTCTCATAAAAGTTCCTACTTTGTGCTTTTAAGTTGTAATAGGGATTTTATTTCCCTATTACAAGTTTTTTAAGTTTTTATGTCTTATGTCTTTAGTTGTAATGGGAATTTTATTTCCCTATTACAAGTTTTTTTAAGTTTTTATGTCTTATGTCTTTAGTTGTAATGGGAATTTTATTTCCCTATTACAAGTTTTTATGTTTTTATTTGTTTTAGTTGTAATGGGGGTTTTATTTCCCCATTACAAGTCTTTATGTTCTTTCTTTTTGTGCTTTTGTTTCCTAGAAACCTGAATTTGCCCAAGTGAAGGAAAAAGTATGTAATTTAAACTTGCAATGGGGTTTGTAAGACCCGATTGCATCTTTTTTGAAGGCATTTGCTACTTGTATTTGCAAATGAAGAACCCGACCTGCACATTTGCTCCCACAATTCCGTTTTTTGTGTCTTTCTTCCCCAAAATCCGTCCAACATTCATGCAAAATTGTTGGGAACTGGTTGCCATGTTTTTCACCGAAAAACGGTTTTGGCAAACACGTTTTGCATTTTTGAAGGCATTTTTGAAGATGATGTTGAATATGTTTTTGGATCCATTTTTTGTTGGTTCTTGCCACGTTTTGGAGCATGAAGTTCGCCCTTGTTGCCACATTGCAAACACGTCTTGCATTTCTCCTCCATTGATGAGTGTTTGAAATAAAAAATACTTCTCTTTCCAAGCCGTTTTGTGCGGAGAGGTTTAAAGGCAAAACTGATTTGTTTGCTGATTGCAATCACAATGTGGTGGCTTCCTTATCTATTTATAGAGCATTTCGGTTCTTCTCAAGCTCATTTGTTTTGGTCTAGGGCATTCTTCCAACAAGGTTCATTGAATGCAAGTTGTAAATGTGCAAGATTTTCCCCTCTTTCATTTTTCCTATTTACTTGTATTCAGGTTTTCAAAACCCGATTACAAGTAACTGTGGTAATGTTGACCTTCCCCCTTTGGTAAAAAGAGTTAATCTTCTTTTTACAAAATTTACAAATGTTGAAGAATTGCCATGAGACTCATTCATTTGATTTCGGGTTTTACAAATCTGATTACAAGTTGAAGCTTTTCCCTTTTTCCAAGTTGTCAAGCTGAAAATATTCCTTCCCATACATGTACATGGTCATCCAAATTTACCATCTTCTCCTTCATGTCAAAATCCCTTTCTCACCATTTTATCCATTCATTTCACACTTTCATCCTTTATTCCCATTTAAAGTCTACTTGCAGCCGGAATTTTAAAACTCGATTGTAGGTGTGTCTTCACTTGCAGTCAGCCTTCTAGAACCCATAACTGGTCCAAAATGCACTCAAAAACACTTGAAAATGAGTCTTAAAGGTCCAAATATAAGTGCAAACTTGTAGTTACCCATTACAAATGAAGTTGCATGTTTGTTCTCCACAATTGCAAGTTAATGGTCTTGTTTTTCCACACATGTAATGCAGTTTTCAGAACCCGAAATTCACTTGTGAGCCCATTTTTGCAGTCCCTTTGTCTCACCCATGTTAGTTCTATTTGCACACACGACCTACCAAATCAGTAAATTAAGGCATGGGCCTTATTTTGCAAGCAGATTCTAAGATTGGAGGATGATACAAAGAGAGAACAACAACATGACGGAGCCACACTAGGAGATGAATAAGTGATGTTAATGATTGAGAGCATAGAATGTTATCAAGACACATATAGTCTTCTTACTTCAGCCTTGCAAAGAACTTCCCTCTTGAAAAGCCAATACTACCCCAAGCAAGAAGATAATATTGAAGTTCATTGGCGAAAGACACAAAGATCATGAAGGATGCAAATTCCCGTTCCGGTTCAGGATGTCATCACCAATCCTGAATATTTCAAGTTCTAGCATCCTGAAGCAGCATGAAGATTTTCAAAACAGAGGATGATGTAGTTGGAGTCGTGTCTTTGGACACTTAGATTAATAATGCATTTGTAATTTTGTTTTGATAAATTACATGTAATGTCAAATATGTAATTGCAAGTGTCACTTTACTTGCATTTTTGTAAAATGTAATTACATGCAAGGTGTTTACCCTCTTGGGTGAATAACTTAAAGCACACAGATAAAACACGTAATGCAGAATAATAATGCCATAGATATCAAATGCAATATAAGAGATGTTATTCCATTCCTCGTCATTGTTGTCCACAAGTTACATTCAGAAGTATATAAAGATGCCGAGGGGGTGCGAGTGCCAACCATCGCACCGCAACTGCCACCCCTCGGTTGCCAACTAACCAACACAATTACAACTTAATTAACTAGTTTTATTTCCGTGTACAATATTGCCGCCAACATCATCCCCCCCAAAAGAAAAGAAGTCGTCTCCAGACGACTTAATACAAAATAGAGATGACATTAAACAGAACTGCTGACGCCAGTCGAGCCCAGAACTTATACACTTGTTGCGTCCTCGCCTGAAAAACCAAACTTGTCTGCAAAACACGTTTTTCAATCTCAGCCTCCACCAACTGCTACTCAAATGATACTGTCTCCCTAGCCAATTTGTCCTCGATAGCCACCCGTGCTGCTCTCCCGGCATCCAACTCCAAGGTACGCTGAACTAAGTCTCACGCGACTACGGCCTCCAACCTGGTGGTCAGCTCCTCCCGAGCCCTCTGTGCATCCACCAAGGCAACCTCACGTCCAACCGAGACATACTCCGAGTTCCTCAAAGCGTACCAGTCATGCCTGGAGGTGGCCACAATCCTCTGGCACAAATGCTAGGAGACACCTCAAATCCTCCATCACACTCCCCAAAGGCTAAAAACTGAACTGAGTAACTCCCTGTTTTCGTATGACTGCGCGGATTCTACAATGCCTTCCCGCAACTCTGTTTGTTCGCACCCTCCAAATCCGTCTCCCTCTACGACTTATGGCTTCCCGCCAATGCTTAGCGTCAGGCTTCTTTCTCACCGTACGGAACAACCCACACTTACCATGACTTCTCAGATGCCCTTCGCCCAACTCGAAAAAGTGTATTGTAGCTCAAAAAATAAACTAGGGGTCTGGGGGTAGCGCCTCCAGCGGGGTCTGGGACAGCACCCTAGCGGGGTCGAGGGGCAACGCCCTCGCGGGGTCAAGGGGCAGTGCCCCTCGCGGGGTCTTGGGGCACAACATTTTTGTGATATTTAAGATGCCAACAACATTGGGTCAGTCGAGGGGCTGACCGGAGCTTCCGCTCGTGTGGCACGCAAAGGTGCCTGCGCAGTGGTTTGTATGGAATTAAAAATGGTGGTTCTTAACTGTAGTTGGAATAAGTCATGGTGGTTGACAGAATTTCTCAAGTTAGTTGGGATCCTTCCACCTTTTTCTCAAGGCTCCTCTCCTATAAATACTTGAGGGGATCTATTGTAATTGAGATCTTTTGGGCAATGCAACAAAGTTTTGCCAGTTTGTATGTGCACTCTGAGACTTTCAGCTTAGATGTAAATCAAATTGCTTTCAATAAAAGAGGCAAGTTGTGTTGAGACTTTGTGCCAATTCAAGTTGTTATGTGACGACATTTTCTGGAGTTGATTGTGATTGTTCAAGAGGGATTTAAATTCAATCTTGCAGACTTTGAGCTGCTAATTGCATTTAGAGTTATATGTTTGGTTTTTAGATTTGGTCTTGCAGACTTTGAGCTGCTTATCATATTTGAAGCTATTGTGGAAAGCTCAAGTGGGAAGATAGCCTTTAGACTTTGTGCTGCTTCTATTTTTAAGACTTGTGCATGTAAGGTGAATGTAGTTAAACTTTGAGCTGCTACATATTGTGCTTGGTTAGCAGAAAATCATCTAAAAAGGTTGATAGGATAGAAGAAGTGCTGAAGACTTTGTGCTTTCATTTTTGTTTTCTCGTTCCGGGGAAGTGACGGAGGTCTTTGTGCTTTCATGGAAACTGTGCTTCCCTTTATGTCCCAAAAATCCTACCAAAAAGTCTCATTTCTATATTTGCTATTATTTATTTCCAATTGCTATTACTTTTCTGTGAAGAGAAAAGAGTATAGTTTCTCTTGAAAGAAGAAGAAAGGCTGATGTTTCACCCATATTAGATTAGGTTAGTTTGTAGATAGGGGGAGCCTTCCCTAAAATAGGAGAGTATCAGACTCAAACACTGTGGCTGAAACCACAATTTTGCACATCCCCCAGGTGTACAAAATTTTCAACTAACAAATTTCTTTTGAACAAAGGGGATATTTGCTTGTATTGTGAGAGGTAATCTATTGATCCTCTATTGTATTATTTGATTTTATCATGAATTTGCCAGAAATTGTACTTCTAACTCCATATAACTATCATGAGTGGAAATCACAAATCGAGGTTTTGTTGTTGAAATTGAAGCTGCAAAGAATCACATTTGGCATAGATCTAGAATCCCAAGGTGCTATAGAAAAAAGAAAATGGTTTGATAGAAGAGATGAAGCTCTTTGTACTCATTATGTCCATTTCTCCTAATCTTAGATATCATGTTGCATCTTGTAAAGATCCTAATGAAATTTGGACTATCTTAGAAGAGTCTCTGTGGTGAATTCCATCTTTCGTCAACGAATAGGTGTATTCATATCCATCATGTATCGTACTTCGATCAAATTGCCATGACCTCCCTAACTAAATGTGACAAACATCCATAGGCATAATGTCACAAAGTACTTCATCATGGTAGCTCCCAATTTTGAAGTTTACCAAACAATACTCATTAAGAAAAGTCCTATGGTCATCTTGCAACAATGCAATCTTGTATGGATGTGTATGTCTCCTCTCTAACTTCAACTTGCTAACCATCTCTTTTGACACAAGATTGTTAGTGCCACCACCATCAATGATCACATCACAAACTTTTCCTTAGCATTTGCATCTAGTGCGAAACAAGCTCTTCCTCTGAATTGGATCCACCTCTTTATTCACCAAGACTCTTGTGACAAGAGCCTCTCCTCTTTCCGCATTTTCAGAATGTGAAGACTTAGCATCTTGATCTACATGGGAAACTTTGGCATTACCTTCAGATCTTCTGTTGGTCATCCCTTAATGTTGAGGATAGTCCAAGGATCAATGTCCTTCACACTCAAAACATGTTCCACGAAATCCTCCTATTCCAGGGCCTCGTCCAAATCTCTCTCTTCCTCTTTGATCATTATTTTGATCTTGGGACGGTAGGCATTATCTCCCTTTTTGCCTTGACTTCCACTATCTTCAATCTTCTTTGGATCTTCATTTTGATCTCCAAATGACCAACCTCTCCCTCTTTGCTTGCTTTCTAATCTTCTATTTCGCTTCTCCACTTTTTTAAAGCAAATTGATAAGAATCCTTGATAGTAGTCATTCAGATTAGACTTAGATTCTCTCGTATACTCAACTTTAACCCATTGATGTAATGCACTATTTTCTCCTTGTTAGCCTCAAAATGGCTTGTTCTAATCAAGCTTGATAGAACTTTTCGGTATATTGTTTGACAGATTTGCTCGCTTGCTTCAAACTTTGCATCTTTAGCAATTCAAGCTCATAATTCATGGGAATTCTTCAACTTCTCCACCATCCAATCCCATCTCATTGTCTTGTCTTTTCCTCTTTTGTTTCTCTCCATCTGGACTTTTTTCCACCAAATACTTGCATGACCCTTTAGCTTGATCTTTGTAAACTTGACCCTTTCAAGATCAACCACTTCTTCATACTCAAAATATTCTTCCATATCATTGATCCAAGCAATCAGCTCCTTTGGATTTAGACGTCCAGGAAATTTGGAAACTTCCACCTTTGGCCTCTTCCCAATCTTGGATATGGTCCTTAGGAACCTACCCTCTTCAAGATCTCACACAGAGTCGTGTTCTTCTTGGAATTGTCCTTCCTCATTAGTTTCATCTTCATTTTCATCTTGTCTTCTTTGCTCTACTCATCTGTGTGACTCCACTTGGATTGTTTGCACTTTTCTTTGGACGACTCTAAAATCCTCATCTAGAACAAAATTTCTTCCATCAACATTTCTTCCACTAGCATTTCTTCCACCACACATACCATGCATTTCTCTTGGAGGCAACTTAATCACGAGTACACAATCACAAGTCTTGGTGCAAACTGTTAAATGATGTGCAATTTACAATTCAATATGCAAGATGTATTCTTAATGTATTCTCAATATCTATGTAGTTTTCTATCTCTATTATGAATCTGACTATCTTCTTTATTTGACAAGTGAGAGGAGTATTTTTAGATTTCAATATCCTCTTCACAAATATCAAATGATACATATATGCAAGAGGGAGGATCAAGCAGTGCCTTGACTGGCCATGTCTTATGGACATGACCGATCAAGACACTACTTGATCGCACCCCTTGGTATATGTTATCAACCGGTGTTTAACTTATTACCAGCCCGATACTAATCGGGGTTCACGTAACATAGAGTATATGCTAATCAGTATTTACGATGGGGTTGGCGTGGCATATTAACCGATGGGAATCGGTGTCTATGTTAATTGACACCGATCACTAACTAACGGTTATACATCCCAAGCGGTGCATACTTTGCCACCTGAACGCACTTGATAATTATTTGTTTATTGCAGGGAACACATCCGATGTAAATCGAAATACATAGTTAACCCGAATAACCATCAGTGATCACCGATATACCATGCTATCGATATTGATTGACTAAATAGATTCGATATAAAGAGGAATGATTATCAGATGAAAATAGCTTGATGTTTTCTTGATGGTTATTCGATATGATAAATGATTGAATGAGAGACTTCATGTATCTCTCATTCAATCATTTATCTTATCGAAGCTATCATGCATTAACACTCCCTCTTAGCTAGGTAAGATAAATGAGAGCAGTATATCAAGCATCACAATTCAAATGATAGTTAGCATTCCTTCACACAATCTAACTTTCTAGGGAATCATATCACCTAATCACATGATATGAAGTATCACCTAAACATGTGATACAAAGTGTCAATCACATCAATCTTGTGATGACAGGATATCACTTTAGCATGTGATATCAGTATTGCCTAAGCACGGAATACTTAAGGATAATCATATGAGAAAATATTCTATTCTCATCTTTATCCAAGTTGTGGTAGGTGCACTAACATCTCATATAAATGTTTTACCACAACACAATCATGGCTCATCCATGACACACCAGAGATCCAACATGATAACTGGTTTGGACATTATAAGATCGTCACCTTATAATGTCTCCATACAAGTGTTCATTATCTTGAGAGATCCTCACCTCTTAGATATGAACCCAGGGGATAAAAATCCAAAATGTCCTATCATAACAAAGAGGTTTACACATTAAACATCTTATTGATGTGTAAATACAGATTACAAAGAAAATTACCTTTCTATCATACCTAAACCTTTTCTGAAGTGATCAACCTTCACTCTGGAAAGAGGTTTGGTCAGAATATTTGCCATTTGATCTCCTGTACAAACATATTCTAATTGAATCACATTTATGTCTACCATATCTCACACATAGTGGTATGGGATCTCAATATGTTTGGATCTGTCATGGAACACTGGATTAACTGAAAGTTTTATGCAGCTTTGATTGTCACAATGTATAATAGTGGGTTTCATAGGTTCTCCAAACAACCCTACAAGCAACTTTCTAAGCCATACTGCCTCTCGAGCAGCTATAGAAGCTGCAATGTATTCTGCCTCGGTGGAGCTTTGAGCTACAGAGGACTACTTCTTGCTGATCCAAGATATCATGGCTGAACCTAGACTGAAGCAACACCCTGAAGTGCTTTTTCTGTCAGTTACACTTCCAGCCCAATCTGAATCTGTAAATCCATGTAGGTTTATGTCAACTTTCTCATATTTGAGACCAATGTTTAGAGTACCTTGTAGGTATCTCATGATATGTTTTACTGCAACCAGGTGTATCTCCTTAGGTTCACACATGAATTGACTTAAGGCATTAACTGCATAACATATATTTGGCCTTGTATTCACTAGGTACATCAGGGACCCAATCATCTGTCCGTATTGAGTAGAGTCAGTGGGTTCCGTATTGAGTAGAGTCAGTGGGTTGTGCCTTTGCTGCTGCTTCTTTAAGTTTATGTAAATTGGTTTCCATAGGAGAGGTCATGGGCCTACAGTTTAGCATTCCGAATCTCTTCAAAATATCCAAGGTATACTTTCCTTGGTTCAGTATAATGTTGTCAGGATTCTGCCATATTTCCAATCCTAGGAAGTAATGAAGGAGTCCTAAGTCCTTCATATCAAATTCTTTGGATAGATGTTTCTTGCATTGATCTATAAGATGATCATTTCCTGTGATTAATAAGTCATCAACATTTAAAATCAACATTAGCATATCACCTTTATTTCTTTTGTAGTAGAGATTAGGATCTGCATTTTTAGAGAAGCCCAGTCCTGAGAGATAGGTGTCAATTCTTTCATACCAAGCCTTGGGAGCCTGTTTGAGCCCATAGAGAGCTTTCTTGAGTCTGCACACATGAGACTCTGCATTATAAATTTCAAACCCTTCAGGTTGCTCTAGGTATACTTCTTCTGAAGGTTCCTAAAGGAGCAGCATACTTTTGAGCTTCTTCTACAGTTTTGGTGGTCCATAGTGGTCTTTTCTTGAGGTTCTCTCTAGGTAGGTTTTGAGTTTCGCCTACATTTTCGTCAAGACTCTCCCTCTGAAGCTCAGGAGCAGAGTCTTCCTCTATTCTAGGGGTGGAGATATAGACTTCAGGTTCTATTGAGCTTTGGGCTCTTTTGAAGGCTAAGTCTTCTTCAAAGATTACATCCCTACTCAGTTCAATATTCCTCTGACTAGTATATAGATTCTGTAGGCCTTGGAGGTTTCACTATATCCTACAAGTATTCCCCTTTTTCCAGAAGGCTCTAATTTTAATCTCTTCTCCTTAGGTACATGAATATAGATAGGGCATCCAAATATCCTAAGGTGGCTAATGTCAGGTTTTGATTTAGTAAATACTTCCTCAGGGGTCTTATCTTTAAGATGAGAGTGAGGACATCTGTGTTGAATATATACAGTAGTGCTAGTTGCTTCTGCCCAAAGATTGACATTTAGATTTTGATCAAGAATCATAGCTTTGGCAGCTTCAACGATTGTCCTATTTTTCCTTTCAGCTATCCCATTTTGTTGAGAGTTATAAGGTATTGTTAACTCCCTCTTAATCCCTGAATTTTTACAAAACTCTTTAAATAATTTTGATGTGTATTCCCCTCCATTATCAGTTCTTAGGGTTTTAATTTTATTTCCTATGTAGTTCTCTATTAGTGATTTGAATTCTTTAAACCTATTAAGGATCTCTTCTGATTCTTTACATTTCAGAAAGTAGATCCAAGTTTTCCTAGAGTAGTCGTTAACAAATATTACATAATACAAACATCCCCCTAAAGAAGGTGTAGACATAGGTCCAGATATATTAGAATGAACTAACTTTAGAACTTCGCTTGTTTTCCTAGTACTATTTTGAAAAACACCTTTAGCATTTTTACCTAGTGCACATCCCTTGCATGCCCTTGAATGATATTGCTTTAACTTAGTTAGGCCTGTGACAAGGTTTCCCATTGATGATAAAGCTCTAAAAATTCAGGTGACATAGTCTTCTATGCCAAACTTCATTAGCATCTGTAGTTTCATGGATTAGGGCTAGGTTGAGCTCTGTGGACAGCTCATACAGGTAGCCTTGTCTTTGACCAATGGTTTTAGCTTTCTTGATAGATGAATTCTTTGACCAAGCCAACACCATGTTGTCCATGAAGGTCACTCTGTACCCATTATCCTCTAGTGCTGATATTGAGACTAGGTTTCTCTTGATGTCTGGGACATATAGTACACCTCTAAGTTGTAATGATACACCTGACTTTAGTTTGATGGTGCAGGTTCCAACTCCTTTGACTGGATGTGTGGAATCATCTCCGATAGTCACTTCCTCATCATTCTCCTCTATCATGGAGTCTAGTACTTCTCTAAACCCTGTAATGTGTCTGGATAAGCCACTGTCGATCACCCAGGAGTTAACCTTGTTTGATGCTTGTTTTGTAAGTGCTGAGTAGAGTACATACTTCTTGGAGTCATCTTCCCTTTTAGATTTTCCTGTTTTGGCAAATGTGGCTTGCTTAGCTATTTCTGGACATTTGGCAACATAGTGCCCAAATTTGTCACATTTGTAGCACTGAATCTGAGAAAGGTCCTTCTTGAAGGAGTTCTTGCCGTGATGACCTTTTCTCTTCCTGAATTGTGTCTGCTTGCCTTTCTTGTTTGAGGTTGTATTTAGAACTTGAAGATCTTCATCTATATTCTTCTGTTTGATCCCTTTGTTATTTTGCCTTGATTCCTCTTGGAGACAGTCAGCCTTTAGCCTATCGAATTTTGGGAATTCATCCCTTGCACTGATGCCTTGGACGAATGTTTCCCATATGCTAGGCAACCCATCTAGAGCAATGAGGGTTAATTCTTTGCTTTGGATCTCATATCCAAGGGTTGCCAGTTCATCCCTTAGGGTAGATATTCGCATGAAGTAGGCATTGACGGATTCTCCTTTCATCATGGCTATGTGATTTATTTCTCGTTTTAAAGCCAAGGTTCTACTGGCATTAGATATCTCAAAGGCATCTTCAAGTGCTTTGAACATGTTGAAGGCTGTTTCATGTTTCCTTATAATGGGCATTATATTGTTTCTTACTCCATCAACTATGATTTTAATGGCCTTATCATTTCCTTCTCTCCAAATTGCTTTGTCAGGTTCAGTCTCAGGTTCTGCAGTTTCAATCTTTACAAATGATTCAACTTTATTTTCTTTTAGAATCATTTGAATTTTGAATTTCCATGTGGAGAAGTCATCACCTCCTTTGAGTCTGTCTTCAAATCTGATAGCGCTAGCCATTGAGAGAATTGTGATGTTGAATATATGCTTGATTTGAATTTTACGTAAAATTGAACAACCTCAGGTTCGATTTAACTATATCTCTGATACCATGTTAAATGATGTGCAATTTACAATTCAATATGCAAGATGTATTCTTAATGTATTCTCTATATCTATGTAGTTTTCTATCTCTATTATGAATCTGACTATCTTCTTTATTTGACAGGTGAGAGGAGTATTTTTAGATTTCAATATCCTCTTAACAAATATCAAATGATACATATATGCAAGAGGGAGGATCAAGTAGTGCCTTGACCGGTCATGTCTTATGGACATGACCGATCAAGACACTACTTGGTCGCACCCCTTGGTATATGTTATCAACTGGTGTTTAACCTATTCCCAGCCCGATACTAATCGGGGTTCACGTAACATAGAGTATATGCTAATTGGTATTTACGATGCGGTTGGCGTGGCATATTAACCAATGGGAATCGGTGTCTATGTTAATTGACACCGATCACTAACTAACGGTTATACATCCCAAGCGGTGCATACTTTGCCACCTGAACGCACTTGATAATTATTTGTTTATCGCAGGGAACACATCCGATGTAAATCGGAATACATAGTTAACCCGAATAACCATCAGTGATCACCGATATACCATGCTATCGATATTGATTGACTAAGTAGATTCGATATAGAGAGGAATGATTATCAGATGAAAATAGCTTGATGTTTTCTTGATGGTTATTTGATATGATAAATGATTGAATGAGAGACTTCATTTATCTCTCATTCAATCATTTATCTTACTGAAGCTATCATGCATTAACACAAACTGCCTCACATTCGACACTTTGTTTGTACATTCAAGAACTCTCACTTTGATAATACTTGATGAAGGATACTCCCCTTACAAGCCCAAACACACAACAAAAATAGAGAAATAGATAGAACAATGCATAATGATGCATATATTGATAATGGGTGAAGATGATTACAAATGTTCATATGCCTTTCTTATATAGGCAAGAGATGATGAGGTAGGTACAACTACCTTTGATACAAAATTAAATGCCTAAAGCAATTATTAAATAATGAGACATGAGCTCACATCTTCTAGAATGCCACCTAGGATAACTAACATGATCCTATGAACTTTATTAAATGACAAGTTACAAAAGTGACTGTATGATAACTAATTAAACATTTATTAAATGACAAGTTATAAAAGTAACTTTATGATAACTAACTTACACCAACTAAGCCTAAGTAGGGTTAATGTGTAAATAACATTTACTCTCACATGTAAATGATCTCTCTCTCTCTCTCTACATAAAAATATTAACCTTGCCATTTTGACCCTTATTGAAAGAGAACAATATTTTTGGGTGATGCAAGATTGCTCTTACACTCTGGATGCTCCTGTATCATTATATTTTGGAGAGAAAGCAAAATTGTGCATGTTTTGTTGTATTAGCAATCCTCTTTCTTGTTTGAATCTCTATATCTTTTTCCCCAACGATCAAGTCTTTAGGATGGTTCTTTTGGACAAATTTAGATTGAGTCTTAGGTGGTGCTCTTGATTGTGTCTTAGGATTTTTTTCTTGCTCAACCATCTCTTTCTCAAATTCCTCCTTTTTTTGAGGAACATTGTCTTGGGTTTCTTTTTCATAGCATCTTCCTTCATCAACCTTCACATTTGCGCTTTCAACAATCTTGTGTAGCCTCTTGTTGCTATGCTTTACTTCTTGTAGAGTAGCCAAGGAATATTCCTTCATCAACTCTAGCATCAAATTTTCCTAGATCGCCATCTCTCCTATGTAGCCTGTACTTCCAAAAAGCTTTGAAATACTTATTTATTGAAGTGTTTCCTTTCCACAACTGATATGGCGTTTTGTTATCATTTACTCTAATTTGTGCATGATTCAAGATGTAGACTACTATGTGAACTACATCTCTCCAAAAAATATCAGCTACCTTTGATTCATTTAACATAGCTCTAGCCATTTCTTGGACTGTTCTATTCTTTCTTTCTACAACTCCATTCTGTTGTAGAGTTCTTGTAGTTGAACATTGTCTTCTTATCCCATGTTTTTCACAAAAATCTTCAAATCAATTGGTAGTGAATTCTCCTCCTGTATTTGATCTAAGACACTTGATCTTCAAGCCTGATTCATTCTCTACTAATGCTTTGAAAGCTTTAACTTATCAAGATCTTTAGATTTTTCTTTTAAAAAGTTAATTGAAGTAATACTAGAGTAACTATCAATTAATAGCATAAAATACCTATCTCCTTGCATGCTTTGTGTTTTGGGTGGACCACAAAGATATGTATGTATGACCAATCCTTTTGATGCCGAGTGTTCTTTTGATTTCAAACTCACTCTAGTTTGTTTCCCAAGTTGACGTTGCTTGCAAGTAATATGTGTTGGTTTTGGAATCTTTGGCATGCCTCTCACTGCTTCTTTATGGCTAATCTTGACAAGCTTATCAAAGTTCAAGTGGCCCAGTCTTCAATGACATAACCAAATCTCATTTTCTTGTCCCATGGAACATCTTTTGTTGTTGATCTCATTGAGGATGTAAAGATTATTGGATGTTCTATAAGCATTTGCAATCAATTTTCCTTCTTTGTTGATTTCACATCCTTTGGGAAGAAATGTAACCGTGTGCCCTTGATCACATAGTTGACACACACTTAGGAGATTTTTCTTTAACCCTTTGACACAAAGGATATTCTCAGTTTTTGTTTTTCCATTGTCTAGACTAAGAGTCCTTTTTCCTTTTATGTCTTTCTTACTGTTATCTCCAAATTTCGCAATCCCTTCATTTGCTTGTTCAAGAGTAATGAATTTACTTTTGTCACCTGTCATATGCCTTGAGCAACAACTATCAACATACCATCTATCCCTTTTGTTTTGTGCATGTAGAGCTGTTAGAACAAAAATGAACTCTTCTTTTTCCTTTTTCTTATGCATCTTTTTCCAAACCTTAGTTGATTCATCCTTCCTTTTGTCCAAAACATACTCCTTTTTGTTTTGTCTTGGAGGCTCAACAAAAATAGTTCTGCAAAAATGTGTTGTATGCCCAAAATTGTTGCACTTGTGTAACATATTATATTATAATCCATTAGAGAAGCAAATGAATCATAATTTCTTTTGGTGAAGCTAGGAATATCCCTTGCATGAATTCTATAGTCTATTGCTTTGTGACCAAAATGATTGCATCAAAAACAATAGCCATTAAAGTAATGATGGAATTTGGTTATATATGGTTGTCTTTGACGAAAGGGTCTTCTGAAATTGTCCTTGTTTCCCTTTGGAGGTGGATTGTTCTTTTGTGGGATTATATTCTCCTCCTTGATTTCCTTGGTGAAATTTTTGAGAGCCTTATTGTAGCTCTTTGGCTTTTCTTTTTTTCCTTTTGTGGTGGATCTGTAGTCATAGAACTTGTAGCCTCTTTTGATTTCTTTTGATCTTCAGCAAAACCAAGACCAGTCTTTGTTTACCTCACTGGGCAAACAGGAAGAATACAGAAATTGAACAGCAATGTACAATGCAAATATAAAAGAAGTACCAGAATAAGCTTTCCATTAATGTCAAAGGATGTTCATATTATATCCGTCGTTAACAATACATGTCACATCACTAACATTACATGTCTCAACACCCGAAGGTGGTACAATATATGACTGCCGAAGGGGTGCGACCCAACCGTCGCGACTCCAACTACCTACCCGTCGGCTAACTAACTATTGATAATTAACATTACTAACTATACACTTTTTCCCGATAACATCATCCCCCCCAAAAAAGAAGTCGTCTCCGACGACTAACAACAAAATGGAGACAAGGTAATATAAATATACAACCAAGTGAAAGTCAAGGAGGGGGCTGAGGAAGCGTCCCTGAAGTCGAAGGGTGAGATGCGGGTGGCTGGGCCGCCAGGCAGGCGCGGAGCTCATAGACCTGTTGGGTGCGTGCTGCCACATCCCGCTCTGCTACCAACACCTTCTCTAAGGCAGTCTTCACCATAAGCGCAGCCTCCAGTAGCTCCCTCTCCTTGGTATCGGCGGACTCCGTCATGCGAACCAACTGAGCCTGAACAACATCTAACTCCTGCTGGATGAGACTCCGCGCACCCTGTTCCTCTGAAAGACGGGCGTCCACCGCAACCTTCTCTGCGCGGGCTGTCTCAAGCTGTGCGACCAACTCTGATCTCTCGGCTGCCCACGAGGCTTGTTGCCTAACCATGTCCTGCTCTAACTCCACTCGAGCAGCCTCGCGAACTACAGACTTATGCTGTGTCTGGCGTAAGGTGTAGTAGGCCTCCCTATAAACCTGCTCAATCTCCCGGACGAGAGTCGTCACCCTACTCTCCACGACGGGCTGAGGCACACGCCAAGCCTCCAACATCGCCTCCGTCTGGGTAACTGGCCACCCTCGTGCCTCAAAACATGAGGTGAAAGCTGCGGGACAGCCCTCTCGCATAAACTGGAGGACCTGCTCTAATTCCTCCACAACCTGCTGTAGAGACCGTGTCTGGGCCGCGGCCACCACTCGCCGACCCCTCGTCACCATATCTGCCAGATAAACCTCAATATCCTCTCCCTCTAGCCCCGATGTAGGTACAGGAAGCCCTCGTGGTAACTCAAAAGTCTCCCCAACCACCCCAACTGCATCCTGCTGGCCCAGAACACCCTCTCCAAGGACCTGTCCCTCTGCTGGTGCCTACGTCTCCGCCGAGGAATCCTCCAGATCTACCACCTCAGTGGGAGGCTCTCGCCGAGGTGAGAGTACAGCTGCTCCTACGGGTGGCGTCACTGTCATCTGGAATCTCCGGGTCAGCCAACTCCCCATAGCCGCCATTGATGGAACTGCACTCAACACCTCCGACCCTCTCGCCCCCTTGGAGACATGTCCCGTGATGGGCTCCTCCAACAAGGAGGCCGCAACCGTCACCACTGCATCGGATCCCACGACGTCTAGTCGTACCTGAGGCTCTGTCTCAACCATCTCCTCTGCCACGCCTCCCTGCGGTGGACCACACAACTCTGCCGTGCTCTCAGTACATGCCTCTGCGGGAATCGGTCCTGCGGCTGGTATGACGGAAGGTGCTGCGGCCGGCTGCATGGGCCTAAGTGTAACGGGCGTGCGGCTCTGTCCGAATGCCGGAATCGAAGTACTGCCTGCGGACGACCCCACAAGTGTGCCAAGTGGGAGTGTGGGTGGTGCAAACAACACTCGCTCTCCGACGGGCTCCATCCTCCCCTCGTCTGTGGCCCGACTACTACTGTCGTCCTCATCCTCTGAATCCTCGGAATCCTCTGCACTGCTAGAAGTTTCTCGCCCACTATCTGGTTCTGCTGCGGTGGTCTCTAATACCCGTTTCCGCTTCGCGGAAGAGTGTCCAATATCCAGATGTCGCCAATGCATGATAGGAGGCTCACCCTCCGCCAAGGGTCCCTGTGGCCGTACCTCCAACTCAGCCTCGGGCACTGCTTCCCGCGTAGCCTCCAAGAACAGTCCAATGGCATAGTGGGGCATGTAAAAGGTGCGTTGCTCCATCATCAAGAAGGCGCACATCCGCTCGGATAACAAGGTAGCCCAATCATAGACGACTCCGTTCATCACCCCGTTCATTAATACTATCTGTGGTAGAGCGATGTCTGATGCCCTACCCGACCCTGTCAACCTGCTTTTGATGACGTCCATAATGCATCGCCAGTGACCCTCTGCGACAAAGGACCGGCGCATCCCACGACCCTTCGTGGCGTCTACGATGCTCGCCAACTCTGCAGGGGTCAAGTCTCGGGACACTCGCCTAATCCAATGTTCCTTTTCTTCCCGTGTCATCTTCTTCGGCTTCAAGTCCACTTTCTTGCCATGTATGCCTGGGATGCCAAATACTCTGGTGAAATCTGCAGGTTTGAAGGATATGGTGATATCCTTCCCCAAATACTCAAATGTGCTCGTCCGTGCGCGGCTATCAAAGGTATCAACCATATACCGCAATGCTCCCTCGTACTCGCGAATGGCGAACACAGGCATCCGTATAGCCCATTCTACCCCTGCTCGGCGAAGACTTGTTTTCACCAAATTATCATCCGGCGTCTCTTGCCACCATTTCCGACATTCCACCCCATTCAATCCCTCAAAAGTGATATTCTGTGAAGTGGAGGTGTTCTTCCCTCGTGCGGTGGACTGCTGTGGTGTCTTTTTCTTCTGCTTGGCTTCCATTGTGCCACCTGCTATTCGAACACCTGAAGGGAGAATACGTGCATCAGGCTTCCTATGGCTGCTATCCTGCAATTGTTTTTTCCAGTTTCTTTTTCCCGCGGACTCCATTAGCTTCCTCTAACTGATTCTTGATTTTATCTGGAGTAAAAAAAAAAGAACGGCCAATTGCCTCCGGCACCGAAGGGCGAAGACTGTGCGGTGCGTTTTTCTTTCCCGACCGAATCCCCCTTCTTCTTCTACCGCACGGTAGCTACCTCAGCCCAAACTTCCTCCTTTACTGCACGGTAGCTTGTCTCCCAATTACACCAAGCTTTCAACTCAGCATCTTGAAGCGCTATTCTCGAATGTGTTTTCTGGGACAGAGGGAAATTCAGGCTTGGTGGAGCGGAGCCGTTTCAGTCACCTTTATTTGTTTCTGATCAGCAGCGGTTCCATCCACCTGGATCAGCACTGCCACCTGCATGCCTGTTTCCGGTTTGTTGGGTGCTATTAATGAATTGCTAATGAATCACTTCTACCTGCCCTCCAATTGCATGCTATTTTGTTACCGACTCGCCGCACCAACTGACTCGCTTCGTTTTCCGTATAGTAAACCATTCATCGAATGCGATGCCAGTGGAATGCTATTCCAAACTGCACTCTCCGCCTATCGCCTTTGTTTAAGTGCTATCTCGGAATGCCCTGCACTGATTTCAAAACACTTCTCAAAATGAAAGGTCGATTGATTCCCCGCCTATCGCGCTTGGAAATGCCCTCCGAATGCCACCGCTCCGTTTTTATCTCCCTTCGGTAGGCGTGGCTGTGCGGTGTTTTATGTGCTTCGACGGCTGCTTGCGCGGTGAGCTTTCCCTTCGGTAGGTGTGGTTGTGCGGTGTTCCATCCGCTTCGTGTGCTTGCGCTGCATTCTATCCGTTTCGTGCGACTTTATACCACACGGCTGCCTCCGTCTTCGTGCGGTGTTTTTTTTCCTTCGCGCTTTGTGCGGCTTTTTAACCTCCCACTACCACCGCGTGGCCACCGCACGGTGGTGCCACTACGTGGCCACCGTGCGGTGGTCTTTTTCGCCCTTTCTCTAACTTTTTTTTTCATTTTTTTTTTTTTTTTTTTTTTCCCAATGTTTTTCAATTTTTTCCTTTATATATTTTTTCAATTTTTTTTTTTCCAATATTTTTCAATTTTTTCCTTTATATATTTTTTCAATTTTTTTTTTTCCAATATTTTCATTTATTGGCTGACTGCGGGCTGCTCCTGTGCGCTTCCACCCTCTGGTGATACACTTTCAGTTTCGATCCATTGACGCCCTCTGGGACTACCTGTCCGTCGAGGGTCGAGAGTTTGACGGATCCGTTGGCGGCGACCTCTTGGATCCTGTAAGGGCCTAGCCACTTCACTTTGAACTTGCCGGGCTTAATCTCGTTCCTTCCGTTATACTTTAGGACTAATTGGCCCGGTGTGAACCTCGCCCGCCGAATGTGTTGGTCATGCCAGTATTTCCTGCGTTGTTGGGCCACGTCTGTCACCCACTGTGCCATCGTCCGTCTTTCATCCAACTTATTTAAGGCGTATAGTCTCTCTCGAAGGCTTTCCATGTCACCCAGTTTGTTGTCAATGGCGATTCTGAGACTTGGCACCATGAATTCGATCGGTACCACAGCCTCCTGGCCATACATCAATTGGAAAGGTGTCTGCCCGGTGGTTACTTTGTAAGTTGTGCGGTACGCCCAAAGTACCGAAGGCAGACGCTCTTCCCAGTCTTCCTTTTCCACCCCACAGAACTTATAAATTACCGACACGATGATTTTGTTGGTTGCCTCGGCCTGACCGTTTGCCCTGGGATAGTACGGACTCGATAGAGAATGAAAAATTTTGAACTCGGTTGTCAGTAGTCGAACAATATGATTTACAAAGTGCCCTCCTCTATCACTTGTCAGTTGAATCGGTATTCCGTACCGGGTGATAATCTGTTCATAAATGAATTTCGCCGTGCTGACGGCGGAGTTGTCTGCCAACGCCCTGGCTTCGACCCATTTGGTCAAATATTCTGTCGCCACGACAATGTATCTACATCGTCGGGCGCGACTCGGTTTTAATGGACCAACGAAGTCTAACCCCCATCTTTCGAACAATTCTTGAGCATGCGCCGGGTTAAGTGGCATGAAATCTCTTTTTAATGGTCGCCCAGCACGCTGACATGTATCACAACTTGTCACCCATTCTCTGGCGTCATTATGCAGTGTCGGCCACCACAAGCCAGCTAGTAGGACCTTCCTTGCTGTCGTATCCGGTCCCATGTGCCCTCCAGCAGCCCCTTCATGGGCTTCTCTCAATACTCCTGGGATTTCCTCTTCCAAGACACATCGTCGTAGGATCTGATCAGGTCCCATTTTGTAGAGAAGACCATTTATAAGTTGGAATGTTCGGCTTCTTAATACAAGTTTCCGTCTTTCACCTGGTGGCATTTCCTTCGGAAATTTTGATGTTGACAGATATTCACCCACACTAGTGTACCAATGAGGAAGGATGGCAATGCGGAAAAGATGGGTGTCCGGAAAATCCTCGCTAATGCCTTCGGCCGGCTCTCCCGACTTGATCCGTGATAGCTGGTCGGCTATGACGTGGCTCCTGCCAGGTCTGACAATGATGTTGAACGTAAATTCTTGTAACAGCAACAGCCATCGACTAATCCGCCCCTGGATGATTGGCTTGTTCACCAAATACATCAACGCCTGGTGATCCACATAAAATGTGAATGGTGTCGCCAGTAAATAATGTCTGAATTTTTGGACGGAGTATACCATGCCGAGGGCTTCTCTCTCCGTCGTGCTGTAGTTCCTCTCCGCGTTTGACAAGAGTCGACTTGCAAAATATACTGGGTGGTCCAGCCCGTGGTTGCCGACCTGTGCTAGGGTGGCCCCTATGGCGAAGTTGGATGCGTCGACATGTACATGGAACTCTTTGTCCCAATCTGGGTATGTCAAGATTGGCGCACCCACCAATCGTGATTTTAACTCTTGAAAAGCCTCTTCTTGGGCCGTCCCCCAGACGTACCGCTCCCCCCTTCGTGTCAGCTTATCAAGTGGGTATGATACTTGGGCAAAGTTCTTAATAAACCGCCTATAATACCCGATGTGTCCAAGAAATGACTTGACGCCGGTGACATCGTCGGGCGCCTCCATCTCCACAATGACTCGTATTTTGTCAGGGTCCGTCTTCAGTCCAGCCTTGTAGACGATGTGCCCTAGTAACTTGCCCTGAGGCACCATGAATCTGCATTTCTTGGGATTTAGGGCGAGGCGGGCTCGTCGACATCTCTCCATGCATTCACCAAGTGCGGCCAGATGTGCCTCCTCCGTGCTGTAAATGGACCAATCATCCAAGAATGCTTTGAAGTTTCCCACGGACATTTTATCGAAGATATGGAGGATTATCCGTTGAAAGGTAGCTGGCGCATTGCACAACCCGAATGGCATCCGGTTGTATGCATAGACGCCATCTTCTACGATAAAGGTGGTCTTCAATTTGTCCTCCTCTGCAATGGAAATTTGATTATATCCGGAGAATCCATCCATAAATGAATAAATTTCGTGACCCGCGACTTCCTCGAGGATGGTGTCTGTGAATGGTATGGGAAATGGATCTTTAATTGTGACAGCATTCAAACACCTGAAGTCTACACAGATTCTTATCTGATCGGCCTCCTTTTTCAAAGATATCACAATGGGTGATACCCATTCACTCGTCTGGACCTTGAAGATAATCCCTGCTTCCAGCATGCGGTCAATTTCATTATTTACCCTGGCCGCATAATTTTTGTTCATTCTGTATGGCCTCTTCCGTACGGGCACGGCTCCGGGAACCAAAGGGATCCGATGTACACAGAGTTCTTGTGGTACCCCCTTGAGGTCCTTATATGTCCAAGCGAACACGTCTTTGTATTCTGTAAAAATTTTGAACGCCGCCGTCTTTAAGACGGGATTCCAGTCGTCGCCGACTAGAATATTTTTCTGTTCTGAAGGTTCTCCAAGGTTTGTAACTTGAAGTGCGGATTCTTCATACCTTATGGGCTTACTTTTGTCAAACTTGTGCGCTGGTGCGTCATCCACAGGGACATCCCCTTCCTTGTATTGTCCGTACTCTGGCGGAAACTCGTTCATGTCAGGTCCTTCGATCCCCAACATATTGCACCCATACAATAATTCATAGTCTTCCATTTGCCAATGGAAGAGCCCTCTCAAAGAATCCGTCTCATCCTCAGAACAGGCTTGAATTCCTAAGATGCCTTCATCATTTGGTTCCTTGCCCTCCTTCCCTTCGTCGGTATCGTCTCTGTCGGACTCTGACTCCGACGCCAACTCTTCACTGACCTGTTGAGTTTTGAGGTCAATGGTATACCTTCGGCCAGACAAGGTGTTTTTCTTCCAATTGTGATTTGCTTTGGCCGCCACCAACCAGCCTCTGCCGAGGATGGCGTCGTACCCCTTCTTCTTCAATGGGATGACCACAAAATTCAGGACGAATGGCTGTGTTCCGATCGTCACCTGTTGCGCCATGAGTGTGCCCAGCGGCTTGATGCCGTGTTGGTCTGCTCCCAATAAAGTAAAGGTGGACGGCCAGAGAGTAGGTTTACCCAATTTTTTCCATGTTTCCTCTGGCAAGACATTTACTCCCGACCCGCCGTCGACAATTGTGTCGGTCAGGATGGTGCCCAATATACCCATTTCCACCACTGCTGGGTGTCTACCATTGTTGATCGTCAGGGTTAATGGGTCTGCTGCTGTCTCGCCAAGGTTGTCCTTGCCATGTATTGGTTGGCCTACTGGGGTTACTATTGCGGATTGCAACAACGTCGCTCGCAAGTGCGGCATACTTTCCAGGAGGTCCTTCATTTTGACAGGTATCTCGACCTGTAACAGTTGGTTTATAATGTTTGTTTCTCCTTCAGAGCGAGAAGTACCCGCCAGCTTTTGTGCACCCTTGCTCCTCAACATCTCCCTCTCCAATTCCGCTCGTGCCTCCAGTGCCTTTTGTTTTTCCGTACGGGGGTCTGGATAAGTGGCTGCTTTCGTCTTGGACCTTGTTATGGCGAGTGCATCCTCCGTTTCTACATTCAATAGGTTCACGCCAGATTTGGGACAATTGCCATCATCATGGTCCCCGGGACCGCACCACTTGCAAAGTTTTTGTGGTGCTTCCTCCACCGTACAGTCTCTAGCGAAATGCCCCCAGTGATTGCAAGCTCGGCATTGTATCATCGGCCGCCCTTTAGCGTCGTATTGGATTCGGCTTCTATTATTCGTATTGTTATTATTGCCTCTTCCTCGCCTGTTGTTTCGGTAGCCGCCAGACGAAGCGTTGTTGCTCGCAGGCTGGGACGTGCCAGCTGACGCAGATGGTTCTGCAAAGAGAACCTGTTGGCTACGAGTCCTCATATTGTACGGACACTCCTTGGTAAGGTGTCCGGCAATCTGACAAATATCACAAAATGCTTTTTTCGGACAAGACCCCTTGGTGTGTCCGTCGGTACGGCAGTCCGTGCACCATAACTCCCCTTCGTCGCCCTTGCTTGTGCTTCCTTTTGTTGCCTTTATCTCTCTCATCATTCGCTCCATATCTTTTTGGAGAGCCCGTACCTTCCGATTAGAGTCGTCATCACTACTATCACTTTTGTCCGAAGAGGAATCATCGTCCGTCGAGGATTTATTTTTCTTCTTCTTGGACGTCTTCTGTTCACTTTCTAAATCCATTGCCCTGTTATAGGCGTCCGAATATGAAGAAGGGGGTACTATCTTCATTTTTCGTCTAAGGGATTTCTTTAGGCCTTCCACGAACCACCATTTTTTCAATCCGTCTGCCGGCTGGTTCTCCATCTTTCCTAGCAGCTCTTTGAGCCGCCGGCTGTAGGTTCGGATAGTCTCGTCCTTCCTCTGTTTCGTGCCGTAGATTTCAGCTACGATCTCATTATCGTCTCTTAGGAGACGAAACTCTGCTTGAAATTCCTTCTGTAGGTCTGCCCATGTGCCAATTTTGGCCTTGTCCGTATCCGAAAACCAGTCGATGGCTACGCCCCTCAATGTTGCGGGAAACTGTGTTACCCAATCGTCCTCGTCGGTAACACCATTCGCTCCCCAAATTGTTTCACACGTGCGACAGTGGCGGACAGGGTCTTCTTTCCCATCCCCATGGAACTTTGGAAGTTTTTGTTTTTGTGCCATACCTTGCCTTTTTACTACTGGTGGTGGCTGTTGTCCTACTCCTGATGGGTCAGATCCTATAAGGGGTGCTTGACCGCCGTGCCCCAGTGTCCCTCCGACACTCCTGGCAGCCCCGGTGTCTTCTCCCTCTACTGCCTCCTCCCCACTCCTTGGAGTTTTGCTAGCCTCTGGTGTGTGTGGCAAGTCCCTCAACTCCCTCAACTGAGTTTGGGTACACTCTATCCTGCGGCGGGTTTCCGCAAGTAACTCCTCCCGACTCCGTGGGTGGCCTCTGGCCTCACCGTCCCCGTCGGAGCGTTCCTCCTCTCTTCGCTTATACCTCTGTCGCCTTTCCGCTTGCTGTTCAAGGATCAAGGCACGTTGGGCTACTGCACGTTCATCTATATATTGTTGCTTATTTTTGTCTTTATTCAGTGTATTGGGCATTAATTCCCAGACCGCTTTAATGACATAAAAAGTAGAACACTTTTATTCATTCATAATGTGGAAGACAAGTTTATGCCAACAATATGACATAATTATTACAGTAAGTGTTCTTTATTCCGTCCCGTATGGGTCACGGTTCAAATGCCCCTGGCGCCATCTCGTTCTGCTTCCCGTTCCTCGTACTGTTGCAAAATTTCTTGGCGTCGGTCCTCCCGAGCAATCTCCTCCAGGCGAGCTTGTTGTGCCAACGATGCTTGTGCTAGCAGTCGAGGGAGATGGTTCATCAACCGATTTACCTCCGGACTCACTTCCAACGCTGTCCACACGGCACTTGGTGGGACTCCTGCCTCCGCCGCCTCTCGTCGCACGTGGGTCTGAATGGCTACTTGGAGTAGAATCGAAAATTCTCTCGTCGCAGTGTCTTCTCCTATATAGAGTTCTGTTTGGGCATCGTCGACCTCGGGATTCACCTCACCAACGGGTAGGCCCATTGTGTCTGTGCGCCATCCGTGTCTTCCGTTCCTGAGTTCGTGTCGGCAACGGCGCCAAATGTTTACCTCACTGGGCAAACAGGAAGAATACAGAAATTGAACAGCAATGTACAATGCAAATATAAAAGAAGTACCAGAATAAGCTTTCCATTAATGTCAAAGGATGTTCATATTATATCCGTCGTTAACAATACATGTCACATCACTAACATTACATGTCTCAACACCCGAAGGTGGTACAATATATGACTGCCGAAGGGGTGCGACCCAACCGTCGCGACTCCAACTACCTACCCGTCGGCTAACTAACTATTGATAATTAACATTACTAACTATACACTTTTTCCCGATAACAGTCTTAATAAATGGTAATCTTTTTGAATTGATGATTTTATCCAATCTTTTGGTGTTTTTGTCAAAATTTGAGCTTTGATTCAATTGTTCAACCAATTTCTCTAATTCCTTTCTTAAGGAGACAACTTCAACATCTAGTTTTTCACAATTGGATTCCTTGGCCTTAAGTCGATTTTTAATAACCTTCTCAATCCATTTTGCATCTTCTAGTTGAACTTTTAGATCTTCAATTATTTTGTCCGATTTTTCTTGAGCTTCACAAACTTCTTGAATTCCTACCATTTGTTTTGAAATCCTTTTCTTGAGCTTCTCGTTTTCTTTGTAAGCGTAGTGAAGTTCTTCCTCAAATCTACATCCTCTTCTTCATTGCATGCCTTCTTTTCTCCTTCCTCTTCGTTTTTTATCATTGTCCACTTCCATCACCATGAAGAGTATTTCTTCTCCATTACTGCATGAACTTTCTTCACTACTTTCTTTCGATGAGCTATCGCTCTTCTTTGAATAGAAACTCTTTTTGTATTTTCCAAAGTTCTTTTGATGTTGACCATGCTTGTGGCTCTTCTTTTGATGACGCTTTCTCTCCTTTATGTGATTGTTTTCTTCATCCTTGCTACCTTCACTTTTATCTTGTGGACATTTTGAAGCAAAGTGTCCAATTTTACAATAGTTCAAACATTTAAATTGAACATACCTTTATATTTCCCAGATCCTTTCTTTAGCTTTCTAATGAAAAGAGCTTCTTCTTCGTCTGTTTCATTGCATGAACTCTTGCTCGACTCATATACTTTTCTTTTTCCCTTTCTTGATGTTTTGAACGCTACCTCCTTTTGTGATGGTTTGTCTTGAATCCTCATTTCATAGGCAGTGAGGATCCCATGCAACTCGTCCTTTGTCAATGTATCTAGATCTTTCATTTCTTCAATTGCCAAAACTTTGGAATCAAATCTTATGGGCAAAGATCTTAGAATCTTTTGAGCAACTACGGCTTCCTCAACTTCTTCACCAAGTCCTTTGATTGTATTTATGATCTCATCAACACAAAGCAAATAAGAGACTATGTTCTTCTCTTCTTACATCTTGAGACTTTCAAATTGCTTTAGGTGGGTTTGAAGCTTCGCTTTCTTCGCTTTAACATCTCTAGAGATGTTCTTTAACTTATTCCCAAAGTTGCATGGAAACGGATACAGATACAAATATGGATATGATATTGGATACGGATACGGCCATTTTTTAAGATCCCCAATATGGATACGGCTGGATACGTCGTTCATAAAAAACACATACACATATATTTAACACAATTTTCTAAGTTATTCGAGGAGATCTTCATTATTTCAAAAGCAATATACTCACATAATTGCTACATAAATAATGATAAGTTGATTTAACATTTTACAATACACAAAAATAGTAGAGTTGCATTGGAAGATAACCCAAAAAATGGGTCACTGAAATAGAAAAACATTTTATTTGTCTTTCTCATTTGGTGTAGATTTTGTTTATACCAATTTTTAAAAAAAAAATGCATGAAGTTTTTAAAAATTAAATTTAGGAAGATTTATGTCAAATTTTAAAACAATCAAATCACATAGTATCTAGCACGATTGGAAATCAAGGTTTTTTGTGCACGCGTGTGTTAATGATGATAGCTTCGGTCAGATAAACATAATCATGGATGACAATTACATCAATAGAATGATTTATGATTTTGTTATATGTATGTATGTATACCAATATACATAATAATAATAATTGAGTATATTATTATTACATATATTAATATACATACATACATAATTATAAATGTATATTAAATCATAAATCATTATATTGATTTATTCTATGTGGAATAAATAATCATTTTATGAATAAGCATCGATTTGATTGAATGATCAAATGGCTGATCACACATCGATCATCATTACTATTATTCTTCCAATTATAAATCTGTGTTTAAATCGATCTGCATTGAGTATCGTGCATGATCTAAACCCAGTCGATATTGTGTATTGACTACTTTCATTGATCTTTACTATAATCGATAATGTGTATCGATTTACTACTTGATCTTTATTATAATCGATAATGTGTATCGATTTAATGATGCTTGTGTTATCATCATTCTAACATACTGATTAGGAATTGGTTTGTTAATGGATTATAAACTATCGATTATGAATCGGTATGTATTATGTTTGCAATGATTAATGAATGGACATATCGGTGGAGAGACATGTCTCCACACGTTCCATCGATATGTCTCCTCACTCATAAATATATAATCCAAGATAGATCGGTGAAAGTTTAGTACAACAATCTATTAGTGCAAGCCTTTGAGATCGATCTCATTCTCAATACTCAGCAATATTTGTGATATAATCAGAAACACTTGAAGTATTATCAATACTTGGTGAATCAACATACTTTGTGGACATACTATCTTCTCCTTATACTTGCAGCAATCTGCAAGATTCATAGGTTAGTGAGAGCATCATTTGTGAGACAATAAAATTAAAAGATACCTCTATTTCTATCTACTAAGAAATCTAATCTACTTTAACAACGTGGGTATAGTATTCGACGTGTATCCGGGCTGTATCGGATACATATCTGTTTCAGATACGGGAATGGATAGGGGGATACACGTTCCCAGGGAGGGACAAAGGAGTTTCTGGCTACTCTGCTTATCCCATAAGTCTTTCGCTGATTTGCAATGCATTACCTTCATGAACTTAGATTCGGATAGCCCACACAAAATTGTATGTTTGGCTTTTGTATTGTTCTCTTTCTTTCTGGCTTGTTTCGTTGGGGGAGTTGACGGAGGTGTGTAGCCATTCACCATCGATTGCCAAACATCATATCCTAGGGCATTCAAGTAGGTCCTCCATCCTTATGCTCCAAAAGGCATAATTTGCCCCATCAAAGAGAGGTTACTTGTTTGATGAGAATTAATGTCTTTCTTGCCCGGCTATTAGTGCTCTTATAGATCTACCTTCAAGCGGTTAGGCTATATCTGAAAGAACCCGCTCTAATACCCATTGAAGAGCACACAAATATGCTAAGAAGTGGGAGGGGGGTGAATCAGTTTATTAACAAACTTTTTACTTTTCAAAACTTGATTAGATGCAATAGGAATACTTCATAAAGCTTAAACAACCACACATGCAAGCTCCAACAAGTGAACACAAAAGAACACGAGATTTACGTGGAAGCCCTTGCGAGAGAAAACCATGGCAAAATATTTCTTTTATATTGAAAACTTCTTACAAATTTTGTAGGATCCAACCTACAAGAGACACTAATCCCCTCTGTAGGCACCAACCCACTGGAGACGTTAGTCCCCACAACTGAGCATCAACCCAGCAAGAGACACCAATCTCTTGGACAAGAGGATCCAACCTCAGATCTCACAAAATAGAAGGCTCCAACCTTCAAAATGTAGGATGATAATGATGTTGTTGGATTTGTCCTAGGTCCCTTAAAGGTCTTCAACAAAATCTGCCCACTCCTTCACACAAATCTGCCTTGAACTTTTGCTCTCAAATCTCCTTTCAGGTCTGAAGTATGATATTCAAAATATGCTCATAACTCTGCAATAGGTCTGCACTAATCTTCAGCAAATATTTTCACACCACTTGCAATAGGCAGTGACAGTTACAGGAGAAACTGAAACATAACATCCTTTTTTGCTGTGCATGTGGAATTCATCGGGAGAGATAAGATGACGGGACATGTATTTATTGAGTGCAATCAATGCGGGGTGATCACAATATAATCTTTGTGATGCAAATACATTGATCTAGCCATAAGAAAGGTTTGGAGACACATATAATATTAGGGGATTATTTTCTATTTCACAGAACCAACGAGCAAAGCACTGCAATAATATTTTTAATTGCTTTGAGTCCCCCTTTCATAATGGTGGAGCAGGGGCATATATTTTTCAGTTTTTTTGACATCCTTCACTTAGGACCAATCGATAATTTTAGCAAAAGGATGTTATTCATATCGGGACATTCATAGTGAACAGCAGTTGAACTCATTCCTTCAACAGTACTATGAATTCATTCAGAGGGGGATGTTTGTGGAGTTTACATTAGAACCGCACACTATTGCATAATCAATTGTTTCCTGTGGAAGAGTATTGTTTCTTGGTTGATCCATATAACTGGAACAGTGCACAGGGAGATTGGATTGGAGGCTTCGATTGCTAAAGTGACCATATTAAAGGTCTTTATTAATTTCTCCTAGCAACAACATTATCACAAGCCAGAGCAAGGAGGAAGTGTGTGAGTTGGAGACTTTATATTATTTGCCAGTTGCGGTTATAGAAGACTGCAAAGGAGATCATATTTCGAGCATCAAGTGTCTCTTTTGGCTGTGAGAGGATACTTGGCATGGTTTGCTTCTTTCAGGGGGCTGGTTTTGAAGTCATACTGATTCTGAAATCTTCGGAGAACAGAGTGCAATATCTTTATATGCTAATCCAGGTGCAAATTAAATTATCTGTTTTCAAGTAGTTTAGGATGATTTCTGAATTATTGAGTAATCTGGAATTCACCATTTCTGAGGCACATTCTGTCTCATATTGTTGGTATTAATTTTCTATTATTTGTAAATCTGCAAGACTGGCATTCGATATATCTATCATTAGCATAAACAATGGTTCTACCAATTTAAACAGCAAATATAGAGACATAAACCTGGTTCAGGGTCTTTAGAGATGAAAACTGTTTGACAAAATGCAATTGGAAAGAATATGAGGAAATAGTGCATTTGAAACAGTGGTCGAATTTGAAGTAGAAGGAATATATCAATCTGCTGTAGTTTATTTCTAAATCTCTACATTAGCTGATAAAAGATGGTATTGGACATTTGAGCGTTTGGTTTTATGCTGTTTGTTAGAATTCCTTGAGAACGTATTACAAACTCTGTGAGATTTGGGGAAGAACCAGTTGGGATCTTTACAGTGGGTGAAATGTTAAGGACACCTGCTAGTCATCTTAAATACTAGTCTAGAGAACAGAAATGCAGCAGGATAGACCTGTTGATTTTTTGACATGTTTTGTACATTATTTAAACTTGTCTCATTAGCACTAGCTTTTGCTGTCTATTTGGTCTAATTAGTGTCATAGACCATGCCCTATGAGTGTGATTTTGTGGATATATTCTAGCTAACCATGAGCATTTACTTGTGACAATCTTCTCTTGGTTTATTTAATACTCATACTTATGTTATTTGTGTAGCTCTGAAATTCATAAGAATAGTCATTCTTGCAAGAAACTGAAAAACTGTTATGGATGAGTTTTGTTCGTGTGAATTATATTCTTTTACTCATCCTTTATGTTGGATGTTTTTTTTAATTTTTTGACATTACCACCATTATATTCTATTCATATTTAATCTTTTGGATACATGGTTCCCTTCTGTAGAATCAAATTTCTATCACATTTCAGATTCATTTGCCTTAATTTCTTGGCTATTTACATCAATAGGTCAGAAAAAACATGAATGGGCACACATCAACTCCATCTACATCAACAGTCCGTATGTATACAAGCCCTCAACAAAGTCCTAAAGCAATAACTAATGGAGCAAGTGAGAAGCAGATACCTCCAAGTCCTAGAGCACAATCCAATGCAGCAAGTGTGAAGCAGATAACTCCAAGTCCTAGAGCACAGTCTCCAAATCCTAGACAACAATCCAGTGCAGCAAGTGTGAAGCATATATCTCCAAGTCCTAGAGCACAGTCTCCAAGTCCTAGAGCACAATCCAGTACAGCAAGTGTGAAGCAGATACCTCCAAGTCCGAGAGCACAGTCTCCAAGTCCTAGAGCACAATCGAATGCCGAAAGTTTGAAGCAGATACCTCCAAGTCCTGGAGCACTGTCTCCAAGTTCTAGAGCACAATCTATTGCAGCAAGTCTGAAGCAAAGACCTCCAAAGCCTCCTCTACAAGCTATTGATGATGTTCAAAATGAAAAAAGGCATGTTAGATTTTTACAAAATTGTTATTTATCTTCAAATATAGTTGAAAAAATTATTTAAATTTAAATTTTTGTATTCTCTGATATTTCAAGTTGAGCCAAGTTCATGTGATTATAGGAAATATGATTTGTTTATGTGATTCTTTTTTCTTTAATAGTCCTTTAAGGGTGCCTTACTAGGTAGATTCCATTTTTCTTAATGTAAATTAAAGTTTTCGACATTTAAACCGGCAATCTTAAATTTAGATTCAATGTTAAAGATGAAATCAGGAAAAATTGAGTTTTGTTCTACATGCAAACATTGTGGATCTAATCAGTTAATTTGTTTCTTTTATGAAAAGCAAATCTAGATTTCATTGTTGTCAACACTGCAATGATCTCCTCACACTGACTTTTTATGTTCCAGTAAATACTAAAAAAAATGTTGCAGGAACATAAAAAAATAGATACTGTAACATATACCCTTCATTTTTAATTTTTTTCGAAAATGCTTTCCAAGATTGAATGCCGGCATGAACAGTTTGCTGATTGGTTTGGTATTTCAGGTTTCATTTATCGTTTAATAAGTATTCATAGAACACATTGCATTAGGAAGACGGGATAAACCAATATGCATTTAAAAAGTTCACCATAAACTCTTCATTAAGCTCAATACATATAATCTGAAATAAGATGAGTTAAAAATATGCAGGCCTGAAATATAGACAACTGAAGGCAGATTAACTGCTGGTCCAAAATCAAAGCCTTCCACTAACTGTATCTTCCTTTTTGAATGGCCAAACTGAATATATTATGCAGGAGTCTTTCAAATCTTTCCAAAGTCTGAGAATGCTCTCAATAATTTCTGTACTTCACCCAAAGTAGCACTGGAGCTTCTAGGCGATTAGGTAATAAATTTCTTTAAGGTTTCTGCACCTTCAAATTGAAAACAAACACTCAATATCCCTTCATGATTCCTAGGCACCTCACAATGATGTCTTGCAACCTTCAAAACAGAAGAAAAATTGATTCCAAAATCCCATGTACCAAGGAGAAGTTGTATGACCCTACCCAAATGGCCGACCTGCATAGAAAATTCAAATTATGTCCAAATCTTGCAAATGAACTATGGTTCTTTATCACCCAAACAAGAGAACTTCATTGCAACAATATCCATAATGAAATATGGCTTAATCTTGAAAATATGAACAAAAAGGTGGATATAAGGGTGGCTGGAAATGGTGCGACCAACACTGGGAAAAATACCCAAAACTTGCAACTCACACAACAAGCCGAAAAACAACACTACTTGCCAAAAATACTGAAAACACAAATCTAAACACTTCATATATCTTCATTTCCATTAAACCTGCATCCAATACTAAAGCAAAATATTGAATCTCTGACTGATAATCAACTACGAACTAGGGTGGATCTTGCACCACCAAAACCAGATCAACTGTGGAGGGTTTTCGTCCTCAACAATCTCCAGAAGAACTCTCCTGGTTCATTTCAACTGCATCTCATTTATGTGTGCAAAAGCAAGATCCAAGAATGAGAGCCAAAATCGTAACATATAGACTTGGAGGGAGAAGTTGGGGCAAATTTGAATATTCAAATATAATATTCCCTTGGAAAAGGTCCCCAATAGACCTTTTAAACACAACTTATGTCTCCTCAGCTAGGCATCCCCATTTTGAGTCATACATTATCAAATATTAATCACTTAAAGTTATAAAATTAAAGTCACTTTTCAAACACTGAAGTTAGAAATGTAAAAAATTATTTACCATCACCTAAGAACTTTTGCCACATCACCAAAATTGAGAACATTTCATATAGAAGCAGAGAGGGAATTGAAACCGAGGCCAAGTGCCCAAAATTACTCTTTACTAAAAATAGCTTATGCCAAAAATATAAATATTGTCAAAACCCACTGAAACTGAAAGCTTGAGGTCTCCACAGAACTCTGAGTCCCCTAACCAACTCCAAATAGCCTATGAGAACCCAGAAATAGGCTAACGGAAAGCACAACTGACTAGGTGTGAGAAGGGGACATTACAGATACTATATATGCCTCATCATTTTCAAAAAAATATTTACATTCACCTTACACTACTAGGGACAAAAGTAGCATTATCTTTTTGGTTTACGTTTTATCTAATTGGTCAAGAATCTTGAATATCCATAATGGGTCATAACTAGTCCTCTTTAGCATCATTCAAAAACAGAAGGAAAAAAAAAAAATTTACTTAAAAAGGAACTCCAGAAATATATGGTTGAAATTTGGTTTTCAAATTGTTGAGCATGTTGGAAGAATGAATGCACATAGTTTAAGAGAATTGGATGGCACACTCTTCAACGAGTGTATATTGAATGGAGAAGTTACAAGGTGGTTCTAATGTAATTGTAAGTTACTTTTTTCTTCTATCATTCAAGCGAGGAATTAGGGCCCTTTTCTGTTATCTTTTATATTAAATTTAAAAAGGATTACGTTAAGAAGCCTTTGTAGAACAAAATGAAGGGAATAGTTCAACAAGAATTGAACATTTAGACAACCAAGAAAAACCAATTACATCTCCTAATATATGTTGTTATCATATAACTACATACTACAATAGACTTGCTAAACAAAATCCCCCTGACTAGATACCAAGAACAATTAAAAGAACCTTGTGAAATGGAAATGACAAAGAAACTAGAACAAACCACCATAGTTACACCATACAATTTACAAACCATCTTCATTTTTGACAAGGACCACCCTCTTTGGCAAGAATTTAATCGGTTTTCTACTTTGGCAATGTCGAAGCGTTCCTAAAGAGGGAGGACTTCTTTGGTTGGAGTAGTTCCAAAATGTTCATAGTAGGGTGATAAAATGTTTTCCATTGTCCACCAAAAGAAAATTTTGGATAGCTAAAACCCCTTGAATGAGGCTTTAAACCCTTTCTCCATGCATGTGATAGTGTTGACCAACCTCAACTCTCTATAATGACCCAAATTTGAAAATATTGAATTGTCCATCATTCATTGTAAAAGCAACATTGAAGATGGAAACTAGTTTTGAACTGGAAGTTGGTGCTTTCTAAAGGAGAGATTGGTGTCTTCTATGGGTTGATGCCTACAAAGTTGTATGGAGATTTTATATATGAGCAATATTGTACCATGGTTTTATCTCGTAAGGATTTCCTCGTAAATATCATGTGTCATTGTGTTCTTCTTGTTGAAAATATTAGCTAAGTTCGGATCATATAAATCACATATACATGCATTATTTCAATGTAACCATTTATTGGGCTAGACCCAAATGTGGTGTGGGAAAAGGCAATTTAATATGTAATAGGGCTGGGCCCAAAATGTAACGTGCTAAGGCATTGGACTGAACCTAAAGTCTAACGTGGTAAATATTAATATAAACAATAAATTGTTGCAAGCCGAACCTAAGGAGATTTTCACCAAGAGAAGGGTATATACATAACAACTTCAAGATGAAGTTAAACACAATTCATAACATTGCATAATAGCGATCTGCTCTTCCTATCTCTGCTCCTCCATTTTATGCGATCTATTCTGCTATCCTTAGACACCTTCTGCTGGTCTGCATTTTGGCGAACTCCAAGGGCTTAAGTTGTCAAGATTCTGATTCAGGCTGTTAAAGACACCTTCTGTTGTTTCACTCCTTTGGTCATCTACTGATTAGGGCTGCATCATCTATCATCATGGCAACTTGCTGTTAGAACAACAATCAGAGATAAGTCTGTTACATTGTAATTGCCTACCATTGATATAATACATCTTAAAGTTTGAGGCTGGGTTTTTCATCTCCAGGAGGGAGGTTTTCCTAGGGTATTGGTGTCTTGTGTTTATTGCTGTTACTGTTCTTGTTTCTTGTGTTTTATTACTGCCATTATTTATACATAGTCTGATTATATTCAAATTGATCAAATTAACACCTAATTGCTTTAAAATTAACATGGTATCAGAGCGTTAGGTTCATTTAAATAATCAGATTATTAGTTGCTCTTCACTTTCAGTTTTCTGTTTTAGTTTTGCAAGATGGTTACAGGTCTGAAAGTAGAGGATAGACTTGAAGGTGCCCTGAATTTCACATCATGGAAGGTTCGTGTTCTCCTTGCTCTTGAAGAACTAGAGCTGTTACAGTTCGTGGAAGATATGGATCTGATTGAACCTTCGGATCCTGAAGAACTAAAGCAATTCAAGAAGAATGCTCTCAAAGCAAAGAAGTTTCTTATTGACTCTGTGAAGGATCATCTTGTTCCAGTCATCTTCAAGTTGAAGACAGCCCGAGAGATGTTCAAACATCTTGAAGGGATATATGAGATCAACAACATCAGCCAGACACTCACATTGAGGCAGCAACTTCTTCAAGTTAAAATTTGCAAAGGAGATTTAGTCATGTCCTTCTTCATGAAGATTTCAGAATTGAAGGACCAACTCAGCGCCATTGGAAGCGAAGTCGTGGACAAGGACATTGTCATGAATGCGTTGAATGGTCTTCCTGACTCTTGGGATCCCTTCCTTCAAAGCATAAGTGGAAGAGCTGAATTTCCTTCCTTCGATCGCCTTCGATCAGATTGTATTCAAGAGGAGTCTCGCCTTTCTGCCAGAGAAATGCACAAAGGCTCTCATGGAAGAGATCAACATGTGCTTGCATCTCAACATGTTAGAAGAAAGGGAGGTCATTGGAAGAAGAACAACTTCAAAAGAGATAGAGACTTTAGACCTCCAACTTTCGATTCAAGGAAGAAGCCAAGGGATCTTTCACGTGTTCGTTGCTTCAAATGTGATAAGTTTGGACATTATGCCAAAGAATGTCAGAACTCACCGAGGCAAGGAGAGGCCAACCTGAATGAAGTTGCAAACTCAGAAGACAATGAAGGCTACCTCTTCATTTCAACCTTGTCCAGCAATGTCCCAACCGATAGTAACACTTGGCTAATCGACAGTGGTGCATCTAGGCACATCACGGGATATCGAGAGCATCTTTCAGACTTGATGGAGAAAGAGTCCAACCTTCATGTGGTAATTGGTGATGATGCTCAGTATTCGGTAAGAGGCTTTGGTAGCACCTCCTTAAATTTAGAATCTGGTATGTCTTTGCATCTTAGTGATATCTTATTTGTACCTGGAATTAAGAGGAATCTAATTTCTATTTCTACCCTAGAAGATAAAGGTTATCAAGTAGCATTTCCTGAAGGTAAAGTACTTGCATGGCCTAAGAAATCTAGCATTAAGTCTGCTCGTGTTATTGGAAATAGATATGACAGTTTGTATAAGCTTTTAGCTAACCCCATTCGAGCACTCATTCATGAAGCTCCTGAATCTAGCGAGCTATGGCATAGAAGGCTCGGTTATCTTCACTATCAGACACTTCTTTCACTTGAGAAGATGGTCAACGGTATGCCTAAACTTAATCAATCTCATGATGATGCTTGCAAAGGTTGTGCATTAGGTAAGAACACTAAAAGTCCATTTCATAAAAGTGAAAGTAGAGCTAAAGAAAAATTAGCACTTGTTCATTCTGATCTATGTAGACCTATGTCTGTTCCTTCACCTAGCAGATTTCTATACTATGTTACATTTATAGATGATGCTCAGTATTCGGTAAGAGGCTTTGGTAAGAGGCTTTGGTAGCACCTCCTTAAATTTAGAATCTGGTATGTCTTTGCATCTTAGTGATATCTTATATTCACACATCGCCCCATTGCAAATGGGGACCCCTACTTTTTTGCTTTCTGGGGTTTGCTTTCTAGGTGTTTAGGGTTTGTCTGTTAGCTTTTGCATTTTGAGTGTCACCAGGGGATCAATAGGATGGTAGGCTTTGCTTGAGCCAGAGGAGTCAGCAGGTGCTCCAAGTTAGGGTTTCTTCGAGAGTCTTCCTTAGGGCCTGGTTTTGCTCTTGTTGCTAATTGTGTCTTGCTTTGTGAGTGGGTATCATTCTTGAAGGTCTGAGCTAGGTCAAGTTGGTGAGTGATGAAGTCTGGAATGTCATCCTGATCTTCAAATGCCCTGAAATTTGGCTAAGTCTGGAATGTCCAGATCCTGAAATTTGACTGTCTGGAATGTCCTGATCTTGAAATTTGACTAAGTCTGGAAAATTGAAGAATCCTCCAAAAACTAGATTTTGCAATATACTTAAATGTTATATTCCATAAAATGATCCTGACGGAGAGTCCAAAATGTCAAATTTCGCTCCTGACCCTTCCAAAGGGTCCAAAGCGAATTTCGCTCCTGACCCTTCCAAAGGGTCCAGAGCGAAATTCCCCATAAGACATTCTACTTTGACCAAAACCTAGAACTAACGCATTCCTAGGCTTGAATGAAGGTAAAAGCGCTTGTTTGAATGAAGAAATGTGAAAATGAAGTCAGGATCTTGGCCAAGAATAGGGATTTCGCTCCTGACCCTTCCAAACGGTCCAGAGCGAAAATCCTTGAAGACCTCAAATTCTCACTTATCAAGGCCAAATTTCTAGTTCCTAAGGCATGTTTGAAGGTATTTTTGAATGTTCTAGCCTTGTCAAGATTGAAAGATGAAAGATTTTAGTCAAGAAGATGAATTTCGCTCCTGACCCTTCCAAAGGGTCCAGAGCGAAATTCTTGAAACACTCATTTTTTCCTTTAGCAAGAGTCAGGACCAAGGTGGAGATGCATGAAGAAAGATCTATGTTTGCTCCCCAAGGAAGATTAGAGTTTGAAAAATCAAGAATCAAGGTCAAAACATGATTTTCGCTCCTGACCCTTCCAAAGGGTCCAGAGCGAAAATCCTTATAACTCTTATTTTCTTCCTTATTTTGGCTAGGCGTTGGCTTGATGGGAGATGAATGGGTATGTTTTTGCTTTGAGAGGGAGTTTGATTGATTTTGAAGAACAAGATTTTGGCCTAAAGGAGAATTTCGCTCCTGACCCTTCCAAAGGGTCCAGAGCGAAATTCATCATAAACTTCATTTGCTACCTTGTTTGACCTTGAAACCTTCTTCCTCAGGTGGAAAATGGTCTAAGTTTGCTTCTTGAAGTGGTTTGAAGTTTGAAAAGTGAGTAATCTAGCCTAGAGTGAGATTTTCGCTCCTGACCCTTCCAAAGGGTCTAGAGCAAAAATCCTCCTAAGGCTCATTTCCTCCCTAGTTTGACCAAATTTTGGTTGCAAGGAATCTTGAAGGGAAGTGTGGACATGTTTGGACTTTGGAAATGTTTGAAAGCCTTGAAAAAATGAAGGATTCTAGCCAAGAAGGTGAATTTCGCTCCTGACCCTTCCAAAGGGTCCAGAGCGAACTTCCTTGCAAGCCTATTCTTTTGACCTTGTTTTGGCTTAAGACCTTATCCCTTGGGTGAAGGATGATGTTTAGTTGCCTCTTGTGAGGTGGATTCAAGTTGAAATAATGGAGGAATAAGCTCAAAACAAGATTTTCGCTCTTGACCCTTCCAAAGGGTCCAGAGCGAAATTCTTGGAAACTCATTTTTGCTTCTTGGAGATGGTCAAATTTTTGAGTTTTATGGCATGGTTAGATGGAATTTGATGTGTTCTTGCCTTTGAATATTGGATTGAGGTAATGGAGTAGCCAAAACAAGCTCAAAATAGGAAATTCGCTCCTGACCCTTCCAAAGGGTCCAGAGCGAAATTCCTAAGATCCCTTATTTTCCTAGCAAAATCAAGTCAAACTTGGGTTTTTATAGCTTGCATGAGTGTGAGAATTGATGTTCTTGCCCTTTTGAAGTTGGTTGAGGTTGAAAGATGGAAGAATAACCCTAAAACAAGATTTTCGCTCCTGACCCTTCCAAAGGGTCCAGAGCGAAAATCCTAAAATTTACATTTTCCTTTCAAATTTATGCTAAACCATGCCTAGGCCAAGGTGAAAGATGCCCTTGAGATTTCCCTTGAGTTTTATTGTTGTCTCCAGAAATGATGATTTTGGGCTAAAGGAAGAAATTTGCTCTTGACCCTTCCAAAGGGTCTAGGGCGAAAATTCTTCAATCACCTTTTTCTCCTTGCAAAATTAAGTCAAACTGGAGTTGGATGAGAGAAGAGAAGTGTTTCCTTGCCTTGTGAAGTGATTTGAAGTTGAAATGATGGAGAAGTGAGCTACAAACAAAAAATTCTCTCCTGACCCTTCCAAAGGGTCTAGAGCGAAATTTTGGATAGGTCCTGTCCCTGGCTAGGTTTTTGAGCAAATTTGACCTTTTAAGCCTTGTGAAGATCAAACCAATGTGCCAAGATGGGAAATGAATTCAATGTGAGGAAATCTAGGGCGAAATTCTTATAGGGCCTGTCCCTGGGGAGAGTCTTGAACTAACTTCATTTTAATATCTTTTGTTGATGATTTAAGGTGTGAAATACTATGTTGAAATGAATTTATTATGTCCTTAATCATCTTTTGATTTGTTTTTGCAGATGAAAGAAGATCAAGCCAAGACAAGGACGACCTTCTCCAGTCCAGCATCAACAAGGACGACCTTCTCTAGTCTAGCATCAACAAGGACGGCCTTCTCCGGTCCAGCATCATCAGGGACGACCTCTTCTAGTCCAGCATTTGAAGGAAAGGTACACCATCCATCCTGCACATCAAAGACAAAGGAGGTTAAAGCAAGGGTTCGTTGAAGAAGCAGACAGTTCCAGAAGAGTTAATTAAAGTTAGCTTCTCAGCATCATCAAATTGAGCATCTACCAAGTTACAAGTGTCAGACAAGGTGGCATCCCAGTCATCACTCCGCCAGTCGGATTGGTCCACCTCAGCGTGTCCAGATTCAATGTACCTGACTCATTGGAGATGGCACAAACTTCGATGTACCTACCTGTTGTGACCATTTCACACATCGCCCCATCGCAAATGGGGACCCCCTCCTTTTGCTTGTTTTCCCCTTGTTTTTCGCCTTCGTTTTTAGGATTTTGTTAGTCAGTTAGTTGTCTGGATTTAGGGTCAAGCCTTAGGGTTTTCATTTTTGTCTCTTCAGGCCAGAATCTAGTCGTTTTTGAGGGCTTTTGAGCTTCCTTTTCTAGGATGCAAATTTTGAATGCAATGAATTCGCCAGAATGGTCTAATTTTCATTTGGAATGTTGATGCAGAGCTTAAATTTGTCTAAGTGTTGACAGTCAAATGTGAATTTTTGTCCAATTGAATATTTTGACCAAATTTTGACTTTTTTGATTTTGATCCTGGGCATTGGAATTGATTTGTTTTCGCCTTGTGAAGTGTTAAAATGTGAAAAATCATGTTATTTTGGCCTGTAGGAGCAAAATCGCTCCTGTCCCTCAGTGAAGGACGGGAGCTCGTTTTCAAATATCTCACTATTCCTGCAGAGTCAAGACGAATTTCAAATTGGAAGTGATGGAGAACGGCGAGATCTTTCCATTGAATATAAATTGAAGATTTTCATGAGCACAGAAACGCCTCCAGGAGGAAAATCGCTCCTGTCCCTCAGTGAAGGACCGGAGCTACAAATCAAATTTTGCCTTGTCCTTGCGAGATTTCGTTGACTTGATGATTTGAAGAGGTCCGAAGGAAGATGCTTTACCAAATGAATATAATTTGAGATGTTAATATGAAGGAGAATGGTCCAGAATGCAAAGTTCGCTCCTGTCCCTCTCCAAGGGACCAGGGCGAAGTACCTTATAGCTCCCGTCCCTCTCCAAGGGACCAGAGCGATATCCTTCATTAGGCAAAATCCAGGCAAAAACCAAGGCAAGTTTACGTTCAAAAGCAAGAGAAAGCATGAGATGAACTCATTGAATACAAATTGAAGATTTTAAAACGTCCACAGGGGTCCCAAAAGGCCTAGTTCGCTCCTGTCCCTCAGGAAGGGACCAGAGCGATTTTTGGTATAAATGATTTTCTGGCCAAGTTACAAGCAATGTTAAGGCATGGACGAATGGAGTAGAGCATGACGAGTCCGGTGAATATAAATTTAGAACCTGACAAAGTGAAATAAGAGCCACAAAAGGAGGATCGCTCCTGTCCCCCTCCAAGGGACCAGGGCGATATAGTGAATATATTGCTTTTCCTCCAAGTTCAAAACCGATCTAAGTCAAGACAAGGTGGCAAAGGACATTTCAAGGCGTCTTCATCAAGCACAAGCACTTAAAGGCCATCACAATGAAGAGATTTGCACTCTAAGACCTAGATCGCTCCTGTCCCTCAGGAATGGACCAGAGCGATGTTGTATATATTGGCCACTTCATGCAAGTTTTACGTAAGGTCAAGGTTTCGCAACGTCTTAGAGGGTCCATGGTATGATAGGAAGGTGATGCATGAGGATTTTGAACGTAAAATAATCACCAAAATGAACATAGGGACCATATCGCTCCTGTCCCTCTCCAGGGGACCAGGGCGATTTGCCTTGGACTCTCCATTTTGTTTCAAATGCATGCCAAGTTAAGACTTCACAAGGTTATGCAAGGTTCGAGGCGTTCTTTGAAGACCATATGCCGAAGTTTTGAACGTCCAAACGTTGCTAGTCAAGCTAAAAACTCACATCGCTCCTGTCCTTTGGACAAGGACCAAGGCGATCTCATCAAAGGCACTCATGTTCCTTCAAAACGAGGCAAGGCGAGGATAAGCAAGGTGAAGGACGGCGTTTGGAGGATATCACAACAAGGATCGAAGGTAGAAGTTGCCAAGGTCAAGGAGAAAACATGGATCGCTCCTGTCCCTCTCCAAGGGACAAGGGCGATGATCCCTTTAAACGTCAAACACGTCATGAAAACAAATGGAACAAGCGCAAAAGGAACGAGCAAGGATGTTATTCGCTTCACAATGAAAGATCAAAGGTCAAAGATGCATATCGAACGTGAAAATATGGAGATCGCTCCTGTCCTTTGGACAAGGACCAGGGTGATAAACATCCAAAGGCACCCATGAACGCATGCAAGATGATCTAATTCGGAGGACCCATTAAAATGATCGATATTGAACGTGGAGATGAAGGAGTTGAACGTAAAAAATGCAAAAATCACGACCAAATCATGGATCGCTCCTGTCCCTCTCCAAGGGACCAGGGCGATGAGGTACGTCCCTTTCATTTTCATAATTTTGGCGCCAAATAGACAATTTGAATTTCCCTTAAAATGCTAAGTTCGATAAAATTGAAAATCCATTTAATTAGCATTTAATATGGCGTTAAACATTTATTAATTATTTTGCCTTTATTAGAATCGAAATTTGCAAATTAAAAAACGTAAGGCATTTAATAATTAATTAATTAATTAATAAAAATCGCATGGAGCGCTCATTTAAGGGAGGTCGGCCTTGTTGTTTTATTTAAATCATTTAAAAATCATTAAAAAATTGTTTTATATTCTCAAGTCGGCCTAAGGGATGAATGCAATGCAAGCGCTATATATGGAGGGTGAGAACTATTATTGTCATATCATTATTTTTATCCTTCATGCGAAATAAGGAGAAGCGAAGATAGTGCGAAGTATTTCATGTGTGGTGCGAATTCAAACCAAGGGTGGCGCTAGTCTATCAAAGGGTGGTGCGATATTTGAAGACTTCATTGGAGCGAATTTGCCAAGGATCGAAGACCACGTCAAAGGGGCGAGACTTGGAAGATTTGTTTGGGCGAACTTGAAGGTCCATTTGAGCGAATTGTCAGAGGTGCAATTGAAGATCACGTTCAATCCAAAGGTGGCGAAGTTGATCTTTTGAGGAGATAACTTTGAAGATTATTTATACATCAATTTTGCCTAGGCGAATTTTGTCTTTTTGCATTCTAGAGTTAGCTCTCTATTGAGGTATGGCGATTTGTTTTTTTATTGCTTTATTTGTTGATCGTCATATTTTAAGTTTTGAAGTTTTGAATTTTGAATCTCTTTGCTCAATCTTTCGTTTTTAGGAAATGATAACTCTAAAGACTTATCATGAGGTTTCCTAAGAACTTTATCTCTCTAATCAACGTTATTCATTGCAAAATATAGTTCTTATAATGAAATGTTGTGTAGGTATGGCGACCCCGAAGGCGGGAGCATCCACCAGCCGCTCAGCTCTCATGAAAGAAGATCAGAAGACCGAAGAAGTGGAGACCAAGATCGTGTCGAAGTGGAGCAACATTGGAGATACAAACTTAGGGAACTTTAGCACGAAGAAGTTTCGAGAGGTCCCTTACATTGGCAAGCCATCACCTGTCGCCCGGAGAATAATAGAGAGTGGCATCATTAAGGCGGCCGGTTTTCCTCCAGCTATTCAGTGCAACGAGTTGATGATCGAGTGTGCCCGTCACTACAATCCACAGTCCAGGACAATTGTGTCCAATGAGGGAAACACTTTAGCGTACCTTTCAGAGGAAGCTATAAGTGAAGCTTTCCATCTTCCAGAGCACAGGGACATGATATATAAGAGCATTGAAGGAGCCAGATCAGTGTACGATGATGATCCAGATGCTTGCCTAAGCATAATCAACAAGAACTGGCTACTCAGGAGTCGTCCCCGTCTAAGCAACGTACCGAACACACCGCACCGGATTGATTTCCAGGAGGAGTACAGAGATTTGATTACCATGCTCAACCGAGTTACAGGAGCACCTCATGCCTTCTATTTTGAGAAGTGGATGTTTTACTTCATCCAGGTGATGTTTCAAGGAAAGGGTACGATACATTGGGCTAGGATGATTAGCCATTGCTTAGACGTACAGTTGAGGAGACTCAGGTCTACTAAGTCCTTCCACATGAGTTCATACGTCATTTATGCTTTGATCAGGAGTGTTGAGTACGCAGGACTACCTCACAGAGGAGTGATTGGAAGAGGACCCGGCGAGGTCAGAGCTTGTGAATCCTATACCTACTTGCATCATCCGCCAGGGAAAAACTACAAGTTAGTTAATGATACTTTCACGATGAACATCACAAGGACGTTGCAAGGAGGGATTCACAACAGATTATCTCAGGATGCCCAGGAATTCATCAAGAGGTACGGTGCTTGGCTCATTCAGTTTCCCAAGTTCACTTACATTAGAGTGCATGGATGTCCTTTACCCCCATACATGTTGCCGAGGTACCCGACAGACAGAATTGTGTTACTTGAAGTAACAAGGCAGTTGGCAGCATATGTGAAGGCATTCAGACACAGACATCAGAATGGAGTTCAGGTACCTATTATTTTGGGTAATTCAGTTGAGGTATGTCCTAATGTCTTAGCCATGGATGACGCAGAGAAGGAGTTAGCCTTGTATTCTTTTTCATCTTTTGCTTGGAGAAATAGCTTTGATCCACATGGACATTTAGAGGAGACAGTCGGCAGAAGATTTAAACATGAGCACCAAATTGAAGATTTTATGATGAACCTCCTAGATGATCTCGAAGTGAAACGAAAGATACATTCTAGATTGCCTTTGGATTTCATCAGGAAATGCAGGATTTACAGAGTGGCCGACCAAGCTCAGGACAATGGCAGGCACATCCAGTCTTCCTATGATAGAGAAAGCAAAACAATAAGGTTGGATTGGAATGAACCTGAGGTCGTGGATTTAGATGATTTGATGGCACCAGTCTTGTCTTGTACTCGCAGATGGGTAGACGTTCAGCATCAGAAGTTGAGAGAACAAGGCATAGCTATGTCTTTTACTTTGGAAGAGAAACCAACCGAAGGTGGAGCAAGTGTGAGTGAAGGCAATCCTAATCCTAGGAATTCAGGTGAAGGTAACCTTCGATGTGCCAGTGAGGGCAATCTCCATTCGAGAGGTTCGAAGAGAAAGGAAAGATCAGAAAAGAAAGAGCCTTCCAAGAAAAAGCAAGGTGCCAACAAAGATCAAACACCAGGTACTTCTTCCAGACCAGAGGATAGAGCAGTTCGAGTGGAAGAGTCCATGGAGTCGATGGTACAGAATGACAGGCAGGAGGAAGGGCAGGCACAGCATGTTTCGTCAGATGGATCTCTCCAAGACTATGAGTTAGAAGAAGATAATGAAATAACATCTCCTCCCAGACAAGAAGAAATAGTACATAAAGAAATTCAAGTTCAAGAGACAAGATCGAATATCCTAGATTGGTTGAAGGAAAGATTGACTAAGGTGATCGTAGTTGAGGACGAGGACAGTGCAATTGATTTAGAGAGCCTTGTTGGATGTTCACATGAAGTAACAGAGAAGAAGAAGGCTACAAGGATGTCCAAGATGATTCGAGATGAGACTGGATCCAGAAAACTGCAGATAGCTACACCGGCAGCAGACAAATATGAGGGTGAGATCCTAGCAGAGGATTATGATATACAGACTTTTGAGTTAGGACCATCCACAGCAGAGCAGACTTTAGATGATGCCACCGACACATTTGAGGCATTGAAGGACAAGTTTAGAGAAGAAGTGGAAAAGAATAGAAAGCTGGAGAGAGAGGTCGGTGCATGGAGGACATATTTCAGTCACATCAATGAACCTTTGGGACGTCAGGATCCAGTTAGATCACCAGTGCAGGCATTGCCCCTTCAATCGATCAATGAAGCAGAAAGATTCAGGAATCTGGTCCAGCGTACCTGTAGTTGGATGGATAGATCTCATACAGTGGCCATAGAGTTTGTTACAAGGATGACGAAGATTATTCATCAGGCTATCCAAGTTCTTGAGATAATCCACAGATTGATGGCAAGAGTAACTGCATTTGCCCATACCAAGGACGTTGTCATCCCTGTCTTGAAAGTAATAAGACATACATCCAGAAGAATTTTAGCGCAGGAGAGGATCTTGGAGGGTGATTCTCACAGTTTGTTCCAGTGGTCAACCTTACTCCATATAAAGAGTGTTCTCTTCGAGGACATCAGTGTTAGATGTGGTCAAGTTGAGGAGGTGATCAATCCGATCCAGGACAGAGTATTTGAGGTACTTCGTACCATTCTTGGCAGAAGGATCGAGGTCGAGACAGATGTGGATATGCAGGAATTTGAGGATAGAATTAAGATCATCTTTCGCAAGGACGCAGATGTTACAGATGAACAGTATGATCAGATGTACGCCACCATGCTCCTGATTGATAGAACGAAGGAACTTGAACCTACTTGGGACGCAGCTCTTGTAGACGCATTCGATCAGGTCATCCACTTAGAAGAGAGTATCAAGAATCTTCCCGAGATTCCAATCACAGAAATCGAAGGAATCGTGACAAAATTCATTGCATATGCTAAGAAAGAGAATTGGAAAGGGAATAAGATTCTAGATGAAAGGTTGTTACAGATGACATGACATCTTATTTCTCATTGGTTGATACCTCCTAGGTTTTTGTGCCAAATTTAATATTTGGTTATGTATTTAATATTGTTCAGTAAAAAGGAGGTCATTTGTAACAAACCCTAATTAGGGTTTAGGTGTCATGATCTTGTCCGTTGATTTACTTTCAATCTGGACCTTTCATTGTAACTGGGGATGCTATTTATACCCCCATTTTTCATTTCATTTGGTAATAGTCAATAGTTGATGTAATAGAGAAGAGAGATTAAAGCTAGAAGCAATTTTATTTTGTAGCAAGATTGAGTCTTGAAGAGAGAAATTCAAGCAATTGTTGTACATGATGACTTGGAAATCAATAAAATATTGAAGTTATGGTGTTTTGTTGCAAATTTCTTGAGTTATCTTCATGGTTGTTTGATACACTTGAATCGTGCTCAATCAAAGTAGTTTGTTAATTTGAAAGACTAAGTGTGAGATTTGATATTTGGTAGGATTCGCAATCCAAACCACTAGCTTCTTGCTGATTGTAGGAACGCCTTGCGTGGTCGACTGGAGAACACTTTGAGTCCTTAATCTTCAATTATCATTGTGTCTTGGATATGTACCTTCGTAGTAGTGTCCTTGGTCTTTGATGCATTGAATATCATTATATTACCTTAGAAGATCGCACTAATTTCAATTGAGTTGTTATCTTATGGCAAAATTGAAGTTGGTTGAGTCTTGCCAAATCTCGTCCATGCTAAGTCATTCATAGGGTTAGGCTAGATTAGACCTCTTTAAGCCCTATCTTTTGCTTTTTTTGAAAATTCCTTTTAGTTTAGTAAAATCTTCGAGCTTTGAATACGTAAGACCCCTTGGAGGAAACAGCAAATCACATCATACCACTAAAAAAGCTTGTCCACACGTGGAGACCCCACTAAAAGAACCTTGGAGTCTACCTAACTGATCCTTTACGTGAATCTTCAGCAGTTAGAGACTATTTTCTCAAGAGAGGATAAGATGCCTTTAGGTATTTTATTCTGTGTATGATTGTGTATAAAATACACGTCAACACTACCCCTGTTCTCTATTGGTCGAATATTCCAGAGAAGACATGTGTCCAAACAATACAATTATTTCATTGGCCAGAATTGAGTTTGTTGTAACAAACCCTAATTAGGGTTTTCATTGTAAGATCTCAGCCATTGATTTCAAGTTGATTTGAGCCATCGATTTGTATTGAGGGCGCTATATAAGCCCTGGCTCCTCATTTGTAAAGGCTAATAATAGTTAGTCAGGAGTTAGGTGAATAGTTAGAAATAGTGAATAAGTCAGTTAATAGTATAGCAATTAGAGTAGAATAGAAAGAAAAGGCAAAGATTGTTGCCAAGATGTTGTTGTAAAAGGCTTGTAAAACTTCATTGAAGAAATGGTGAAATCTATGGGTCGATTCAACAATTTGCATGGTCTCTATACTTCTCAGATTTGATTTCATGTTATTAGATGAGTGGAAGAAATGTGTTTGATTGATGGTAAAATTTGTATATCCATACTACTAGCAGTTTGTTGATTGCAGACTTGCCTTGTGTAGTCAACTGGAATCATTCAGCTTAAGCCTAACTTCAATTGTTGCTTCTTCACTGATATGCATCAACCTGATGGTGTCTATGCCTGTAGTGATGATCTGAACATCATAAAGCTTTTCTCCGAAGATTGCACTAACCTTGTGGAGATGGTCCTAGGATGTCAAAACAAGACTTAGTTAGAATTTCATCAAAGATCATTCACTGCTCCTACATTCTTAGTGTTAGAATTAAATCCTTTCCTCACCCTCATCCTTTTTTCCTTTTTTCAAAAAATCTAGGCTAGTGAAATCCTGTGTTCCAGCAATATTCAAAGCAAATCAGATGTTTAGTCATCAAGTGTAAGTCCCCTTGTGATTCCAACAAAATAACATCATACCACAAAGGGCTTATCCACACGTAGAGATCCTACATAACAAAACCTTGGAGTTACTCCGACTGATCCTTCAACGAGATCTTCAGCAGTTGGGAACTTTGTTCAAGAGAGGATAAGATATTTTGGTATTTTATTCTGTGTTTGAATGTGCATAAAAAGCACATCAACAGGTAGCACCTCCTTAAATTTAGAATCTGGTATGTCTTTGCATCTTAGTGATATCTTATTTGTACCTGGAATTAAGAGGAATCTAATTTCTATTTCTGCCCTAGAAGATAAAGGTTATCAAGTAGCATTTTTTGAAGGTAAAGTACTAGCATGGCCTAAGAAATCTAGCATTAAGTCTGCTCGTGTTATTGGAAATGGATATGACAGTTTGTATAAGCTTTTAGCTAACCCCATTGGAGTACTCATTCATGAAGCTCCTGAATCTAGCGAGCTATGGCATAGAAGGCTCGGTTATCTTCACTATCAGGCACTTCCTTCACTTGATAAGATGGTTAACGGTATGCCTAAACTTAATCAATCTCATGATGATGCTTGCAAAGGTTGTGCATTAGGTAAGAACACTAAAAGTCCATTTCATAAAAGTGATAGTAGAGCTAAAGAAAAATTAGCACTTGTTCATTCTGATCTATGTAGACCTATGTCTGTTCCTTCACCTAGCGGATTTCTATACTATGTTACATTTATAGATGATTTTTCTAGAAAGACTTGGATTTACTTTCTAAAATCTAAAGAATCCGATGAAGTGTTAAGTAGGTTTAAAGAATTGAAAGCTCTAGCTGAAAATATGTCTGGCAAAAGAATAAAAGTGTTAAGATCTGACAATGGAGGTGAATACACCTCAAGTAGCTTCAATGACTTTTGTGTAGAAACAAGAATTAAGAGGGAGTTCTGCGTTCCCTACAATCCTCAACAAAATGGTGTAGCTGAACGAAAGAATTTAACCATTGTTGAAGCTGCTAAAGCTATGAGTCACAATCAGGACCTGCAGACCTTCTTATGGGTTGAAGCATCCAAGACTGTTGTGTACATTCATAATAGATGTCCTCATCGTGTTCTGAAGAACACAACTCTCGAGGAAGCCTTCACAGGAGTCAAACCAGATATCAGCCACTTAAGGATCTTTGGGAGTTCTGTCCACATTCATGTGCCAAAGGAAAAGAGGATTAAATTAGAGCCTTCCGGGAAGAAGGGTATCCTCGTTGGGTATAGTGAATCTTTCAAGGCATTTCGCATCTACATTCCTAGACAAAGGTACATTGAGGTAAGTAGGGATGTCACCTTTGAAGAAAATATTGCTTTCAAGAAATCTAAGGGTTCTCTTATTGATAAAGAAGTTAATGATAATCAAATTATGGATATTGATACTAACCCTAAGATTTAGAGGGAGTCTATTGAGCCTCCTGAACCTATTGAGCATGATGATCCTCCCGAGCCTCTGGTTCCAATTGATGGACCTAGAGATATTGCAGTTAGCAAGAAAAAACCACTTCGGGTTAGAAGCACAATTCAAGATGCAGAAAATTTTTTAGTTCCTAGTGGTACTTTCAGAGAAAGTAAGAGACCTCAGAAGCTCTCTAACTATGCTACAATGATGTGCAACATCATTGAGTCTGAACCATCCTGTACAGAAGAAGCTATGAGCTAACAAGCTTAAGAGCTAGCTATGGAGGAAGAGTATCAATCCATCATCAAGAATGATGTCTGGGATGTTGTGCCTAGACCTAAAGGTAAGTCTGTTGTTTCCTCTAAATGGTTGTTTAAAATTAAACATGCTATTGATGGTAGTATAGAGAAATATAAAGCTAGGTTTGTAGCTCGTGGTTTTTCTCAAAAGGAAGGCATAGATTATGAAGAAACATTTTCTCATGTTGCTAGGTATACTTCTATTAGAACTATTATAGCTATTGCTGCAGCCAAAGGTTGGAAATTACATCAAATGGATTTAAAGACTGTCTTCCTTAATGGTGTTATTGAGGAAGAAGTCTATATTGAACAACCTGAAGGTTATGAGATCCATAATAGAGAAACTCATGTATGCAGATTAAAGAAAGCTCTCTACGGCCTCAAGCAAGCTCCTAGAGCTTGGTATGAAAGAAGTGATAGGCATCTAGTTAGTCTAAGATTTTCTAAAAATGATGTTGATCCTAACATCTACTTTAAAGTATTTAATGATGCAATGTTAATTCTGGTTTTATATGTTGATGATTTATTTCTAACTGGTGAAGACAGTCTCATCATTAGGTGTAAGAAAGAATCAGCTACTGAATTTGAAATGAAGGATTTAGGTCTTATGCATTACTTTATAGGGTTAGAAGTGTGGAAAAGACCTAATGAAATTATTCTAAGTCAAGGAAAATATACTGTTGATATATTGAAAAGATTTGGTATGATGGATTGTAAACCTATAGACTACTCCTATGGAAACTAACTTGAAGAAGTTGAGTATTTCTGTAGCTAACTTTGATTTTGCAGATCCCTCAGAGTACAGGCAGCTGATTGGATCCTTGATATATCTAGTCAACACTAGACCAGATATCTGTTATGCAGTGAGTACACTTAGCCAATTCATGAACTAGCCAAAGCATGTTCACTTGGTGGTAGCCAAGCACATCCTGAGGTATTTGCGAGGAACTATTGGCCATGGACTGAACTTTGAAGTACTCAATCAACTCGACAATCAACTTGGAAGGCTACTTTGATTCCGATTGGGCTAGAAGTGTTACTAACAGAAAAAGCACTTCAGGAATCTATTTCAGCTTGGGTTCCGCTATTATCTCTTGGGCCAGTAGGAAACAGTCCTCAGTTGCACTAAGTACTGCAGAAGCTGAATATATTGCCTCAAGTGTGGCAACTAAAGAAGCAGTTTGGCTTCGCAAGCTTCTTGCTGGGTTGTTTGGACAACCATGGGAATCCACTGTTATTTATTGTGATAACCAGAGTTGTATTAAAATGTCTAACAATCTAGTGTTTCATGATAGGTCAAAACATGTGGAAACTCATTATCATTATATTCGTGATATGGCACAACGAGGTGCTATCCAGGTGAAATATATCAGCACCGATGAACAGGTTTCTGATATTCTCACCAAGCCTCTAGCTCGGGTGAAGTTTGAGTACTTCAGAGAGAAGCTTGGAATGGTGGAGAACTCAGCATTGATTGAGAGGGAGTCTCAATCTTAGTGATGCAATTCGGTTTGCATCTTCCATCCTCTGCGGGCAATGCAAGGTGGAGTCACCCTCTGCGGACAATGCAAGGTGACAGTATATCCTTCTCTGGGAGAAGGCTGAGGTGTAAAAACCTCTTCCACCCTCTGCGGGCAATGCAAGGGGGGACCATCCTCTGCGGGCAATGTAAGATGGTCATCATGAAATGAGTTCATGATATTTATGAGTTTTACTACAGGTATACTCTATGAAGCTTGTACATTCACTCTTGCGAGCAATGCAAGGTAAAAGTCATGAATGGATCATGACATGTGGTAGTTATCCTCCTTAGCTAAGAGGGAGTGTTGAAAATATTAGCTAAGTTCGGATCATATAAATCACACACACATGTATTATTTCAATGTAACCATTTATTGGGCTAGACCCAAATGTGGCGTGGGAAAAGGCAATTTAATATGTAATAGGGCTGGGCCCAAAATGTAACGTGCTAAGGCATTGGACTGGACCTAAAGTCTAACGTGGTAAATATTAATATAAACAATAAATTGTTGCAAGCCGACCTAAGGAGATTTTCGCCAAGAGAAGGGTATATACATAACAACTTCAAGATGAAGTTAAACACAATTCATAACATTGCATAATAGCGATCTGCTCTTCCTATCTCTGCTCCTCCATTTTATGCGATCTATTCTGCTATCCTTAGACACCTTCTGCTGGTCTGCATTTTGGCGAACTCCAAGGGCTTATCAAGTTGTCAAGATTCTGATTCAGGCTGTTAAAGACACCTTCTGTTGTTTCACTCCTTTGGTCATCTACTGATTAGGGCTGCATCATCTATCATCATGGCAACTTGCTGTTAGAACAGCAATCAGAGATAAGTCTGTTACATTGTAATTGCCTACCATTGATATAATACATCTTAAAGTTTGAGGCTGGGTTTTTCACATCCAGGAGGGAGGTTTTCCCAGGGTATTGGTGTCTTGTGTTTATTGCTGTTACTGTTCTTGTTTCTTGTGTTTTATTACTGTCATTATTTATACATAGTCTGATTATATTCAAATTGATCAAATTAACACCTAATTGCTTTAAAATTAACACTTCTCACATGCATAATTATTGATGTTGAGTAAATGATGTTAATGTGATTGCTATAGTGTTAAATTGGTAAAAAATTGTTTTCTTCAATTAGTGTACAATGCCTATTTTTATGTTTTGATAACATGGTTTATCTGACTATGTATTGATTGTTTGTCAATCCGGGTGGTTATAAGAGTTAGTTGATGGTTCTGCTTCTCTTGGCAACTATTTGGTCCTTTAAATAAGTTTTGTATCATCAAGGAAAGCAATATAGTTTAGTTGAATTGAATTTACTTGTTGGCTAACCATCTGGGTTCTAATTTTGTAATAAATTCATGTGTGAATAAAGATAACTTTTACTCCTTTATTTGATATGCATTATTAATTTTGTTCATTATTTTAAGTATTCATTTTATCGGATATGAGTGTAAACAATAGGAAAATGGATAGTATATTGCTGTAATGCCAAATTGAATTTGGAGCAAGGCAATGTACAATCTTTATTGTTGAGGGGCACAAGTATATACAAAAATAATAGTTGCTAATTAATCAACCAGGTAAGTATACCTGACCAACTACCTAATTATACAATTGACTGTAACCATCTATTATGATAATCATTTATGCTAATAAATTTTGTGAATTATTATAAACATATTACAATAGTTTTATGATTATAATATTGCAACAAATCCTTGATATATAATCAGCTGGATATATTAATTTTTTTATATCAATGCTACAATCATCGTTTTCTGTTGCTTGAGATAAAATAAATGCTTGAGTTGCACATTCTATTAGCTATATGAAACTAAAATTACCTTTTATTAGTTGAAGATAACATTGTTGATTTTATCATATGGGTATGTGTAGTTCTACATAATGATATACACTATATTGCTTCTATAACTAGGATACAAAAACCTAACTATGCAAATAAATATATGCTTATGTGTCATTCTAGGTCACAGAAAAAAATTTAAACTTTTACATCAAATGATTAAAGAGTGTGCACACATTTGATTCCATTGGCACTGACTCTTTTTGGCAGATATTCAGCACATTTTCGACATGTGAAATTTCGAGAAAGTGACAAACTACGGGAGGTTTCCACCCTTCATGATGAGGTAAGCTTCATAATTTGTGTGAAATTATTTTAATTTTCTGTATCAGACCATATGCACTGAGAATAGTTTCAGATTAAGACTTCAAATCTGCTTTCAACAATTTTTAACAAGTTTCTTCTATTAGCTATAGGTTGTATAAAATGATAGTAATTAGCTAAACGTGTTTTTTTTTTCAATTGCATAAGAACTTTTTCTTTTCTTGTTTCTGTGGAAAGGGACATCTATTCCCATTTAAATCATTACATTTATTGCTGATTTTTACTAAACTTGCCAGGTTGATCTCCTGAAAGAGGAGAAGGAAAAGCTTCTTTACAAGGTTTGTTGTAGGCAGTTATAATGATGTTACGTACTTTACTGTCCTAGTCCTTGACTAAGCTTGTTCATTTTTTTCTCAAGTTTGAGAAATTTGGTATAGGTTGTCCAAATGGAGCTAATGATTATTCAATCTATCATCTATCTTTTCCCCAGTTATTCAATTTATTTTTAGATGTTTAAATTATTTTTTTTGAAATTGTACCATGTAGATTCAACTTGCTGAACAGAAATTCAAAGAACAAGAAGTCAGAGCAAGAGAGTGTGAAAAACAGGTACTTCTTTGTTGCAACAACGATTAAATGGAAGCATTCTTTCGATTCAAAACATGGATTGATTAGCCAATTTATTTAGTTCAAATTTAGTAGATGGATTGTATGAGATTCACAAACATTTGAGTGGGCCCTCCCCCCAATGCAGTACTAGATAAGTACAGACCATCAATCGGCATTGCTGTACTGTATTATATACATTGATTTTGAAGTTCCCAAATCATGAAGATATCCTTTAGGACTACTTATGGCCACTTTAATGTACTTGGTCATTTATCTCTTTTATGATATTGACCAACAACTTTTAGGGATTCCTCTATCATATCATTCATACCATGTGTTTATATACATGGTTTAAAAATTCGCTTGGAAAAACTTAATGGGCCCAAATTTGACTTGAACTTGCTGACTCAGTGAAAACTTAGCAAAATTTTAAAACATTAAACAACACATTAAAAAAATAATCTTAAAAGACATGCAAAAAATTGATTTTAAAGAATTGAAAGTAGTTTTTCATCCATTCATAGATCAACAAAGAAGTTTGTGATGCATCATTTTCATATGATCAAAAATTACAAATGCCTATTAATATTTTTTTCAGGCATATTATGAACAGCCATTGATTCCACTTGATGAAGAATATCTTTCTCAGGCATATTATGAGCAGCCACATCCAATGAAGCTCCAATTGATGCCTTGGCCTTGCCTTCTACCTCCTCTTATGCCATTATAACTACTGCTTATTTTGCTGATTCTCTTTCAATTTAAGCTAACTTTTCATCAAAAAAGAGGAGCTGCTAAAGCCTTTTTACATCATCAGCAATTCAATTTGAATATGGATCTATGTCATCAAGGTCAATCACATTGTCTTTGAACCTTCTCTGCACCTTTTTTGTGTAATGTTCCCACTTTGAAATAGAATTTAGTGGTAAATATTAATAATAAAATCAAAATTTAAAAGAACAAAAAACAATAAAAATAAAAATATAAAAGAATATAATTAAACATAATTAAAAATTTAATTAAGTTAATGAATGGACAAAAGGCATGAAATGATAAGTTGTGACTCTCCCAAATATGAGGTATAAAAGGGAGAAGAGAGCCTCATTTGAGAGGGGATAATTTGGGGAAATCAGAAGTGCAGAATAAGGAGATGTTGTGACCATCTCACACATTGCCCCATCAAAATGGGGACCCCTCTTTTTTTGGGTCTTGCTTTCTCTTTGCTTGTCTTTTTTCTGCTTGTTAAGTGTTTTGAGTGAATTAGTGATGGCCTAGGTTAGGTAAATTGGGGTTTCTTTTGAAGAGCTTGCCTCATAATTGTCCCTAGGGTTACTTTTAGGGCTGAGTTTGGCCTACGAATGGGGAAGTCATAGTTCTATGCCTAGAGTCTTGATGTGAATTTTAGCAAGACCTTGCCTTAGAGAGTCAAAGAATGTTATTTTGTAAAGGAGGTCTTGAGAGTTTGAGTCCAAATGAGTCAAGGATGTGGGTCAAGTTGTAAGTTGCTAGGCCAAAGTATTGTCTTCTATGGAGTTTGAGTTGATATGACGAAGCAATAATCGAAGTGTAGGCACGAACGATGAAGGCTAGCAAGGGCAAGTTGATTGAAAGACTGTCAAAATCGCTCCTGACCCTTCCAAAGGTACAGGAGCGAATCTCTTAAGAAAGAGATCATTACCCTAATTTGGGATGGATTCTTATGCTTCAAGACCTTGTTTGGTGCAAATACACTTGCCTATCTCTTTGGAGGAGTGTAATTGTGAGAGATAGATTTGAAAATTTGAGAGAGAGTTAAGAATTTGGACTTAAATGTCAAATTCGCTCCTGACCCTTCCAAAGGTACAGGAGCGAATTCCTCCTAAACTCTCTTTGCACTCCTAATTTGGATAAAATCTCATTCTAGAAAGGCAGGAATTGGAAAGAAATTAGCTTGAGTCCACCCTTGGAGGTACCTTTGAACAAACTTAGCCTTGGAAAGATAAGAATTTGAGCTCAAAAGTCAAATTCGCTCCTGACCCTTCCAAAGGTACAGGAGCGAATTCCTTAGAATCCTTTCTTACGCCTAGTTTGAGTTGAAAGCCTTGCCCCATGGCGATTGGAAGAATTTTGATGAATTGAAAGTGAATTGAGACCTAGTAGAATGCCTTTGAACCTTGAAAAGAGTAAGAGTTTGAGCTTAAAGAAGAATTTTGCTCCTGACCCTTCCAAAGGTACATGAGCTAATTCTCCTAAAACATATATTTGCTCCTTGTTTAGGTTAAAGTCTTTGTTCCTATGGCGTGATTGAGAGAGGATTAATGTATTAATGCCTTGAAAAGTGCCTTGAAAGCGAATTGAATACACTCGGACAATGAAGAAATTTGAAATTTGAGCTTAAAGAAGAATTTCGCTCCTGACCCTTCCAAAGGGTCCGGAGCAAATTCTCCTAAGAACCTCTCTTGGTCCTAACTTGGACTATAACCCTTGCTTCCAGGCCTCAATTGAAGGAAGAATGATCTATCCATGCCTTATAAATGAACTGAAGCAAACATGAAGACCAAAATGAGAGAAATTTTAGCCAAGAAGCAAATTTCGCTCCTGACCCTTCCAAAGGGTCCAGAGCGGATTCCTCTTGAGGTCATGTACCTTCCAAAGGTACCTAAGCGAATTTGTTAAGATTTGCTCCTTGACCCAAAATTTGAGCAAGGAAACCTAAAGGTGACTTGTTAGAATGATCTTAGACTAAGGCAACGTGGGTAAGGATGAAGATTGTATGATTGATTGATGTCTAAACCCAATCCCTCAAATTCGCTCCTGATCCTCTCTAAGGGTCAGGAGCGAAATCTTTGAAAGATCCTATTTTCCCACCTAAGACATTGAACGAATCGTATCCAAAGCTAAATTGAGGGCGAATCGACTTGATGGTGATAGAAGGAGGGTGGAAAAGACAAGTCCTAGGCAAATTGAGTATGAATAGAGTCTAGAGGAAGAATTTCGCTCCTGACTCTTCCAAAGGTACAAGAGCGAAATCCTTAGAAGGACTCCCTATTTCGCCTAATGCACTAAAAGGATCTTGTTTTAAGCTAAGATAGAGGCGAGTTGACATAATCATGATAAGAAGAGGGTTGGAAAAGTTAAGTTCAAGGCAAAGTAATGACCAAAGGAAGAATTTCGCTCTTGACCCTTCCAAAGGTACATGAGCGAACTTCTTGGAAGGACATAATACTCCACCTAAGACATTGAATGTATCTCGCTTGGAGTAGATTTTGAGGGTAAAATAACATGATGTTGATGGGAAAAGATTTCAAAGGTCAAGTCTAGGACGAAATCATGAGAAATAGAAGAAGAATCGGGCAAAAAGGCTAAATTCGCTCAGGACCCTTCCCAAGGTACCAAAGCGAAATGCATTGAAGAAGGGAATTTCGCTCATGTCCCTCTCTAAGGTACACAAGCGATGTTGTTGTTAAACACATATACCTCTTAAGGAAAAAGGGCAAAAGCGTATGGTAAAGACTAAATGGATAAGAGGCTAGATGCAAGTCGGCCTAGGAGCAAACAAATTGGCTAAGGAACATTGATGCATTGATAAACCAATTTCACCTTTTTGGCGCCAAAACAAGTTTGAAATTTTGGTTAGAAAGTCGGCCAAGTTAAAGGAAATGCGATGGGTTTTATTCAAGTCAGCTTTCATCTAGAAAGCACATCTCCCCATGAAGGCACCTATAAAGGAGGATTGATCATTGACCATTTATCATTCATTCAAACAAATTTTCTTTAAGGCGAATTTAAGAGCAGATTGAGAGGGCGATACTCAGCAGTTGGAAGGAGAAATCCAGACTTGACAAGTGCAAAGGCCAAATTTTATATATTCATGAAAGCGAATTCCAAAGGCATGATAGTGATCTTTTCTTAGCCTATACCTGGTGTAATAAAAGCAGATTAATGAGAGGAAACTTTCAACAGTAAAGAAGCAAATTCCAGACCTATCAGCAGTCTTCATATTTTTTTTATTCGCCAAGGCATCTTCTTAAAGACAGATTTAGTAGCTAAATTGGTGAGTGGAGAGGTAAGCTTCAGATTTGGGAGGGTAAGTTTAGAGAATACTGATCCTTCTAAAGAGACTCTGATATATTTAAGGTGCAGGTCTGAATTGTTTAAGGAAGCTATCTTGTGAAAGCATCACTTGGAAGGGAGGTGAATTCAACAGCAACTTACCGTTTACCCATCTTTTTCAGGTCAATATCTTTGAAATCAAGATTAAGGTATGTGCAATCCGATTTATTTGAGGGAGTTTTCATGAAGATCTGATTCAGTTCAATATCAATTATTTTTGAGAAGTTAAGTCTTCATGATATAGCTTGATTCATATGTGATGTCGATTTGAAAATTTGTAATTTTAAAGCTTATTCTTTTGATTTTCAAATTGAAGTTCATAGTATAGGCATAGTTGTCATTTTAAGGTCTTGAATTGATCATACTTGTGACCTATCCCTTTAAAACCCTAACTTAAGGTATCTATATAGGTGATAAATGGCAAACCCCAAGGCAAGCGGATCCTCTACTCGGCAAGCCCTCATTAAGGAAGATCAAAGGAGTGATGACTTGGAGACGAGGATCACGTCCAAGTGGAGCAATGTCGGAGACACCAACTTAGGAAACTTCAATGTGAAGAAGTTTCGAGAAGCACCTTACATCGGCAAGCCATCACCCATAGCCAAGAAGATAATTGAGAATGGAATCATCAAGGCAGCAGGTTTCCCTCCCGCAATCAGGTGTCATGAGCTAATGATCAAATGTGCCAAGCACTATGATTTGCATTCAATGACAATTGTGGCCAAGGATGGGACTGTCCTCACCTATCTCTCAAAGGGAGCTATAAGTGAAGCTTTTCATCTTCCAAATCAGAGAGATATGATTTACAAGAGCCTAGAAGGAGCCAAGTCTATCTACGAAGATGATCTTGATACTTGTCTAAATTTCGTCAATAAGAATTGTTTGCTCAAAAGTAGGCCTCGCCTGAATAAGATACCCAATACACCTCACAAAATTGATTTCCAAGAAGAATTCAGAGACTTGATAACCATGCTTAATCGAGTTGTAGGTGCCTCTCAAGCCTTCTTTTTCGACAAGTGGATGTTCTTCTTTATACAAGTGATCGTTCAAGGGAAAGGGATGTTCAATTGGGCCAGGATTATCAGTAACAACCTAGACGTGCAGTTGAGAAGGTTAGCCCCTACTAAATCATTCCACATGAGCTCATATGTTATATATTCTCTAGCCAGATGTTATTAGTATGAGAGACTACCACACAGAGGCGTTGTTGGGAGAGGGCTTGGAGAGATAAGAGTATGTGTGTTAGGGGTAAATAACGTATGCTAGTAAGAATAATATTTATAAGTGTGTTATGTTTATGTTTATGTTTGTCGCCAAAAGGTTCTTGTCGGGTAGTTGGGAGTTGGTGACGGTTGGCAACTTGACCACCCGTCGGGTCTATATATTGTTTGGGTGGAACCTCAGCAGGGAGATTATGTATGGACAATCCTGGACATTGGAATAAAGATACAACTTTCTGGTCTAATTATTATCATTTGTCATTTATGTTCTGATGTACAATTATTCTGTTTCATGAATGCTTGGTACGAGCGGGAAATACTGTGTTATCCGATCATTCACCAACTATACATTTAGGATGAAACATTTTGGCGCCGTTGCCTGAACGAACCTAGAGATAACTATGGCGGCAGGTGGAAGCAATTAATGGGCCGACCGTTTAACCAACAATTAATTGTTGTGGACAGCGACAAGCACGAAGAGAGTACCGCGGAATAGGAACGAGAGGATCAGTTGACGACAGACTTGCTGGAGTTGTGGGACGTGTCGATCACGCAGTACGTGCAGCGAGAGGCTCAGGAGAGAGCCGTCTCGGAAGGCACGGTACGTGGTGAACTCACTGTCAGCACCCCTGTCTTTGACCTACTCAGGAGTATTCCAAGGTTACTCGCCAGAAATTTGATTGCACTCCAAGACCAAAGGGAGGAAACGACAAAGGAACTTCGGCGGCAACAAGTTCTCCGACAGTACGAGGAACGGAGTCGTAGGGAGGAAGAGGAGAGGGAGGCCAGTCGGCGCCATACCTCTGGCACTTGATGCCCCTACGGCCGAACAAAGACAGATGTACCACTACTACCGAAGGAGTAAACGAAGGAACTGTACGGAGATCTCTCCGTATAAAAGAATAGGCTAACAAGAGATGATGACTAAGAGAAGTTGCCGACTCGAGGAGTCCGGAGCACAACAGAAGTCGGAGTGTGAGTCGGAGTCGTAGTCGGGAGAGGCCAAAACCATGTACGTGGAAGGAGTTGGCCGAGGTCGCCAAGAACCTACCACTTCCAGACGTAGCGGAGGAAGATCTCGCTGACTAGGCCCCACACTCGACGTCAAGTGAAGAAGACTCCAGAGCCGAATCACAAAGCACCCAATCGGAATTTTCCGAACAAGGAGAGGAGGCAATACGAGACCAGCACAAGGAAATCGCCACTATTTTCGAAGCAACGTCTGGCATTAAAAACTTGTCCTTGTCGGAGAGAATCGAAATAGGAAGATTGGATCCAGAAAGCCCGGGAAGGAGGGACTATAGAAGTGAAGGTGACCAAAGCCTGGTTGGCAGGGGCCCAACCAGACCAAGAGCATACGGTACCCTCCGGACACATAGTACCTTTCCGGCATATAGCCATTTCCAGGCACTGCATAAAACCGCACAGAAAAGAACGATGGCGCACACCCCGGAGAAACAAAAACTTCCAAAATTCATGGGCGATGGGTCAGAGGACCCCGTATGACATTGCAAGACATGCGTAACCATCTGGGAAGCAAATGGCCAGGATGACCGGGACTACTGGGTGAAGGCATTTCCGGCCACTCTACGAGAAATAGCTATTGACTGGTACATAGACCTCGATGCTCAGCATAAAATGTCCTGGAGCAATCTGAGGAAGGCCTTCGAGGAAGAATTCAAACTCCTACGGGATGACAACGAAATTGTGGCAGAAATTTACAACACCAAACAAGGAAAAAATGAAAGTGTGCGCGCATATAACAGAAGCCTGAGGGAACTACTTAACAAAATGGAGAATCAGTCGGCAGATGGCCTCAAGAAGCGGTGGTTCATGGAAGGATTGGTACCATCCCTGAGAAGGACGATGAAAGTGGTCCCTCTGCCATCGTATGATGAAGCCTACAACCGCGCCATGGATATTGAAAGTGAAAACAAGACATCTCGAGGGAAGCGACGAACCAACGATGGTGACAGCACAGACGACAGCGTGTTGACGTGTATTTTGTACACCATCATACACAGAATAAAATACCTAAGGGCATCTTATCCTCTCTTGAGAAAATAGTCTCTAACTGCTGAAGATTCGCGTAAAGGATCAGTTAGGTAGACTCCAAGGTTCTTTTAGTGGGGTCTCCACGTGTGGACAAGCTCCAGTGGTATGATGTGATTTGCTGGAATCACAAGGGGACTTACATTGAACTTCCGATCTGCTTTGCTGGACACAGGCTCTTACTAACTTAGATTTGAAAAAAATGGAAAAAGGATAAGGGCGAAGAGAGGATCTAATCCTAATACTAAGAATGTAGGAGCAATGATTTGATTTTTGACAAAACTCTAACTAGATCTTGTTTTGACATCAATGGAACATCTACACAAGACTAGTGCGATCTTCTAAGGGAGCTTTATGATGTTCAAATCATCACCGCAGGCATAGATACCATCCAAGTTGATGCATATCAATGAAGAGGCGACAAATTGAAATTGAGCTTAAGCTGAATGATTCCAGTTGACTACGCAAGGCAAATTTGCAATCAACAAATTGCTAGTAGTATGGATATATGAATTTCACCATCAATCAAGCACATTTCCTCCATTCATCTAATTATCTACCATCTAAGATTGAAGACTCAACAAGAAACCATGCAAATTGCAAGAAAACGACATATTTCACCATTACTTCAATGAAAATGGAGTTTGTTTACAATCAATGGCAACAATTTCTTGCCTTGTCCTCCTATTCTACTCTAATTGCTACTCTATCAACTATATTCTAACTCTTCCAACTATTTACAACTCTCTCTCTAATCATCTAAAATTAACCCTTACAAAATGAAATGCCTGGGCTTATATAGTGCCCACAATACAATTTGATGGCTTAGATCAATTCAAGATCAATGGCCAAGATTTTACAATGAAAACCCTAATTAGGGTTTGTTACAACCATTACATAACATTTAATGCTTGACCAATGATAAAATTGTATTGCTTGGACACATGTCCCTTTTAGAAAAATCGACCAATGGATAGCCGGGGTAGGTACATCGGAGTTTGTGCCACCTTCCATGAGTTAAGTACATTGAATCTGGACATGCTAAGATGGACTTCACTGATTGGAGAAATGATGACTAGGACGCCACCTCATCTGACACTTGAAGCTTGCTAGATATTCAATTTGATGTCGTTGAGAGGCTATCTTTAATTAACTCTTGTTCTAACTCCTTTTGTCCTTGATGTGCAGGATGACGATGTACCTCGCCTTGGAACGCTGGATTGAAAGAGGTCGCCCATGTCCTGGCTAAGACCGTCCCGGCGAAGACCGTCCTGGCGAAGACCGTCCTGGATCCGGCTTGATTTTCCTTGAAGAGACCTCCATTTGATGCCTACACAACATTTCAAAATTAGTACCATGATTTTGCAATACATAACATAAATTAGAGAGCAATTTTTTAGGAAACTTAATGATAAGTCCTTTATTAATCATTTCCTAAAAAACGATTGAGCTAAGGAAAAACAAAATTTCAAAATTTCAAAATTTAAGCTACAATAAATCCATATCGCCATACCTCTCTTGAGAGCCTAACTCTAGAATGCAAAATAAAGGAATTCGCCTAGGCAAAATTTGAAATTCGATAGTCTTGATGTGATCTTCAAAAGAACGTTCCTCTTATCAACTTCGCCACCCTTCAAGTCTTGGACGTGATTTCCTCTTCAAGTTAGCAATTTCGCCATCTTTGATATGTCTTTGACGTCCTAGGCAACTTCGCTCAAATGGAAACTTCAAGTTCGCCTCTCCTTTGGATAGTAATTTCGCACCACCTTTGATTGAATTCGCTCCTCTTCTTGAATGATAATTTCGCCCTTCCTTTGTATGAAATTCGCTCCTCTTTTGCCTTCTCCAAGTTGCATATGAGAGATGATAAATGATGATGTGAAAATGAAATAAACACCTTCCTTTATAGGCGCTCACCTTCATATTGACCTTAGGCCGACTTTTTGCAAAATATAGCAATTAAAACGATTTTTAAATAAATAATAAAGGCCGACCTTGACAAAATAAACCCAAGCGCTCCCTTTTGATTTTTATTAAATTAATAATTAATTATTAAATGCCTTTATTTTTAATTAATAAATTTCGATTTTTTACAAAGGCAAAAAATAATTAATAAATACATACCATGCGCTATTTAAATGCTTTTAATTAAATATCGATTTTTTTCCAGCATTTAAATAAATTTAAAAAATGTTTGTTTAGCGCCCAAAAATGAAAAAGTGGGAAGATACGTACCTCATCGCCCTGGTCCCTGACTGAGGGACAGGAGCGATTTTGCTCTTGTGGGCCTCATTTCACTTCATCACCTTCGAAAATTATATTCAACGGATTCGCAATGCCTCCTTTCATTCATTCATGCCTTGAGATCGGTTGAAATTTGGCGAGAAAATCATCTACAACAAAAATCGCTCTGGTCCCTTCCTGAGGGACAGGAGCGAACTTAAGCATTTTGGTCCTTTGTTGACGTTTGATAATCTTCAATTTGTCTTCAACGGGTTCGATTGACCTCCTTTCTTGCCTTCGAACATAAAATTTGCTTGATCTTTGCCCAGATCGTACCTTATGAAGAACTTCGCTCTGGTCCTTCAGTGAGGGACAGGAGCGAATTTGACCCTCTAGGCAAAACTTCATCATTTCATTGTTTTTTGATCAAGTCTGGATGTTCTATCATGCTCATTTCGTCCTTCACCATGCCTTTGATGTCTCGATTCGTCCAAACAAGGTCAGGAATGGCTCAACTAAGCATTTTCGCTCTGGTCCCTTGGTGAGGGACACGAGCGATTTGCCTTGGTCCCTTGGAGAGGGACACGAGCGCATTTCGCTCTGGACCCTTGGAGAAGGACACGAGCGAAATTTGACTTTTCGCACTCTCAATCAGGACAATTTTAATGGAATATAACATTTAAGTATAAGTGACATTTCCTTCTATGTTTCTTCTTTCTTATACTTTAAGTTATATTCCATATATACTTTCAGGATGTTTGAGAGTGGTTTCAGACCTCCAGGAGTTATATTGCAAAATCTAGTTTTTGGAGGTTTTTTCAGTTTCTAGACTTAGTCAAATTCAGGATCAGGGCATTCCAGACTTAGCCAAATTTCAGGATCAGGACCTCACTCAAGCCGGACTTGCTTATCCATGTGATCTCCCCGACAGCACTTCAAGTTATATTCATTTGATAAAATGTACCTCTTTGGACCTTCTCACATCGTCAAGACGTTAAAATCTTGCAAGGACAAAGCAAAATTGGATTTGTAGCTCCGGTCCTTCACTGAGGGACAGGAGCGATTTAGGCAATTAGCACTGTTATGGACGTCCCAAAAATCTTCAATTTATATTCAACGCATTTATCTCATGTTTTTCCTTGTTTTTGAACGTAAACTTGCCTTGACCTTTGTCTGGATTTTGCATAATGAAGGAAATCGCTCTGGTCCCTGGGAGAGGGACGAGAGCTACAAGGTACCTCGCCCTGGTCCCTTGGAGAGGGACAGGAGCGATTTGGTCAATATAGGTCATTCTCCTTCGTTTTTGCATCTCAAATTATATTCATTTGGCAAAGCATCTTCCTTTGGACGTCCTCAAATCATTAAGTCATCAAAATCTTGCAAGGACAAGGCGAAATTGAATTTGTAGCTCCGGTCCTTCACTGAGGGACAGGAGCGATCTTTCCCCTGGAGGCATTTCTGTGCTCATGAAAATCTTCAATTTATATTCAATGGAAAGATCTCGCCTTTCTCCATCACTTCCAATTCGTAATTCATCTTGACCCTGCAGGAATAGTAAAATATTTGAAAACGAGCTCCCGTCCTTCACTGAGGGACAGGAGCGATTTTGCTCCTACAGGCCAAAATAACATGATTTTACACATTTTATCACTTCACAAGGCAAAAACAAATCATTTGAGATGCCTAGGATCAAAAATCAAAAATGTCAAAATTTGGTCAAAAAAAATATTCAATTGGACAAAAATTCACATTTCATCTTCAACACTTAGACAAATTTAAGCTCTGCATCAACATTCCAATTGAAAATTAGACCATTTTGGCGAATTCATTGCATTCAAAATTTGCATTCTAGAAAAGGAAATTCAAAAAGCTCCCAAAAGCGACTGGATTTTGGTCCGAAAAGACGATAATTAAAACCCTAAGGCTTGACCCTAAATCCAGACAACTAACAAACTAACAAAACCCTAAAAAAGCAAAGCGAAAACGAGCAAAACGAGCAAAAAAAACATGGGTCCCCATTTGCAATGGGGCGATGTGTGAAAACGTCACAACACAGCGATGGAGGATCCAGAATAGTGCAAGCTCTCCGGAAGGATATGATGAGGATGATGGAGGAGTTAAAAGGTGACAAAGAAAGTGATAGGGAAGGAAAAGAACTATGGTGTACTGACTGCAAGACTGAAGGACACACTAAAGGAAGTTGTCCCCGTAAAGTTTTCTGTGACATCTGCCAAGTAACGGGACATTCCACTAAGGAATGCCCGTACAAATTGAAAGCACGGAGCACACAAGTGCTCTACTCCCAACCCGACCAAACCACACCGCCGGCGACACTGCTGAAGCCAACAACAAACTCTGACGCCTCACCTGGAGGGTACAGAAATAATTGGCGGGGTAACAACAGATCCAATAATAACATACCAAGGAGCAAAATTCAATACGACGGGAAGGGGCAACCCATGATTCAGTGTAGGAAGTGCAACGAATGGGGTCACTTTGCCCGAGAATGCCAAAACGGAGGTGATATAGGAAGTTTGCTGTGTAGATGGTGCGGTACAGGAAATCACGAGGACATAGATTGTCCAAAACAAAAAGGGGTGAACATGCTTGATGTGGAAGGATCAAGAGAAGATGTACTGGCAATCACAAGGTTACAGAACAAGAAAGCCATGTACCCGGACCCTCGCATAGAAAAAGAAAGGCTCCAGGAGGCAAGGGCGGATATCGAGCGGGCGATGGCTGGAGAGCAGAGGGCCTTGCATCTGGCTACCGATACACCAGTCCGGTTGGAACCAGAGAAAACTATCATCAAGTAGATGTTACAAACCACAATACCCGTACGGGTGTCTGACCTTCTACAGACCATGCCACAGTTAAGGATGGCTTTGACAAATGTAACCGGGGACACTACCCTCGGTCAGGAACACCAAACGATGGCAAAATCTAGTACGGACCCGGTGAATGAATCTGGTACGGATGCCATGAACCCTATGCTACTCATGGTGGGCATCAGACGGAAACCAGCAGTGGTAGAGATGGATATATTGGGACAAAAGCTTACAAACACCATTGTTGATGGTGGGTCCGGAGTCAACGTACTATCGGAGGGAACTTGGCGAAGCCTTGGTAAGCCGACACTCTGGCCACCAGCCTTCCACCTGGTAGGTGAGGATTAACACAGCATCAAACCCCTTGGTACCCTCATGGCACAAAAGGTGGTAATTGGGATGCAGCAATTCCTTGTGGATTATGTAGTTATTCCACTAGAAAGGAAAGCGTACGACGCTCTTCTAGGAAAGGGGTGGCTGATCATGGCCAAAGCTAACCACAACTGGAAAAGGAATACACTCTCAATCAAGAACGACGGCCATAAGTATGTAATTGATCTAAGGAACCAGTTCGTTAGCGAAGAGCTCGCGTCGTCGGATTCTGACTTAGATTATTCAAATCAATGGGAGTGGGGTTTCGATGGAGACAGAGGAGGGAAAGAGCCCGACGAGGAAGGAGTGTTGGAACTGGACGGATGTTTCGAGGATGGAACTAGTTCAGTGGCGGGACTTTTTCATTGGCAAATGGAGGACTATGAGGTCTTCCACCCAGAATATCACATGCTGCAAATATGTGAGATAGGAGAATCAAGCGACGGGATGGAAGAACAATCCTTTCCCCCGGAGTACGGTAGATACCAAGAAGGAATGGCAAGAATGGACGACACACCGGCCCACCAGTTTGAACGAGATAAACCCATCAAGTACAAGGAACGGGGTGTGGAGAAGGTTAATCTGGGCAATGAGGTAGAACCACAGGTGATACTGGTAGGAGATGACTGGAACCCTGTGCTAAAGGCAGCAGCCTTCAAGATATTTCTGGAATATAAAGACGTCTTTGCCTGGACCTACAAAGACTAGAAGCGGGTACCGTCGGAGCTACGCGTGCATTGTATAACCCTCGTACCAGGAGCCCAACTGGTACGAAGGAGGCCGTACAGGATGAACAAAAATTACGCAGCCAAAGTAAATGAGGAGATCAATAAAATGTTAGAAGCAGAAATACTGTACATTGTACGGTCAACAAGTACGGTCGAAACATAGGCGCGAAGCACCATTCCATACGACAAGGTGAGGAGTCCGTATGATGTACGACAGAGCACCATTCCGTATGCGGCACGATAGAGCATCAACCCATACGGCGTACCTCACCCGTATGTACCTAGTTCAACCAACCCGTACGACGCAACTCATCCAACCATTCTGTATGGTGTAGTCCGTTCATTTGATCCGTACATCGTACGACATAAACGACATGGAGAAAAGGGTACGGTGTACGGTGAAACCGTACGGCGGATATGGCACAAGAGACATCATACGACATACATGAAAGCCTTACAGACATTGTACATGAGGCATCGTATGGTATACAGGGATGCAATCAGGGAGATGTCGTTCGACCATGCTACAGGTACGACAACCAAAGGCGAAAGCCGTACGACAACCAAGAGAAATCCGTACGGACCACAGGAGAAATACCATACGGTCAAGGAAGCAATATATCAAAAACTCGAAGGCATCAGCTTTGAGTTGGATGAAGGGAGTCTCAAGCCACACACCTATGCATCGTACAACCAAGAGAGAAGCACAAGTCTGTATGAAAGAACAAGTCATAAAACACAATTCCCGTATGGGAGAATGCACCTTGATTAGAATTTTGACTTCTTTGGCCTTGTTCCTGATGTCTTAAAAAAGAAGAAAATTGATGCACGCCTTGGAGTTTCGTGTGGGTTTGAAGGTTGTAATTTGGTGTTGGCGGCGGGGGCGCTGCCCCTCGACCCCGCCTGTACTACGACAGGGAGCGTGCCCTGGGCGCTGCCCCGGAACCCTGCCCCTCGACCTCGCAAGGGGCTCTGCCCCTTGAGCCCGTTGGGGGCGCTGCCCCCAGACCCCTGCAAGGGGCGTTGCCCCAAACCCCCATTTGATTTGGCAGGTACACTACACAGCGCATCCGACAAGAAAATGGAGGAAACTGGACACATCCATGGAGATTGAAGAGCTTAGCAGTGCAGAAGATTCGGAGGTGGAGGAGACAGAAGAGCAGGAAAGCGATGATGAGGGGTTCCATTTGTCAGGACACACAGCTGTGAAGGAGGAAGAGGAAACAGAGTCGTGGCAGCACGAAGAAGAGGAAGAGGAGGAGCAACAGGGAGGACTACGGGCTCAATGGAAAAGTACGAGGGTAAAATTCACACCCTCGAAATTATCTTCGGCACACTTGGTACCACAGGAAGCACTTACGGTGGTCAGCGCTGTAGGGGACGTACGACCAGTAGGGGTGTTGTTCTGAAAAATCAATGAAGGGGAACCACCAGCGCAGCGGCGGGTATCATTACCACAAAAACCAGTACTGGCGTCAAAAACCACGGAGGGTACCAATACGGTAGACCAGACAGTGGTAGGGGAGGCCGTACTAGGAAAAGATAGAATGGTCGAGCAAGGAATTGGTACGACATATCCAAGTTCTGGCACGAAAGACATTGGTACGATACCAGTAGGTACTTGTACAACATCAACAGGTATTGGTACATTGTCAGTAGGTACTGGTACGGTTCCAACAAGTACTGGTACGACTGCAACTGGTACTGGTATGATACTAGTAGGAACATGTACAACGAGAATTGGTACGGTACTAGCAAGTACTGGTGTGGCTCCAACAGGTACTGGTACGGCTCCAGCAAGCACTGGTACATTACCAATAGGAACTGGTACAACAAGAACTGGTACGATACCATGTACTAGTACGATGCCAGCAAGAACTAGTACTGTGCCAACGGGAACTGGTATGGTGCTAGCCAGAACTGGTACGGTGCCAACAGGTGCTGGTACGGTACCAGCAAAAACCGGTATGGTAACAACAAAAATCGGTACGGTACCAGCAGAAACTGGTACGAGTGACTTGGAGGCAGAAACCAGTACGGTACTAGCAAAAACAGGTACGGGTGACTTGGAGGCATTAGCAGCCCAAGTGGCAGAGCTCACCTTACAGCTGGAACAGAAAGATAAAAAGCTACTGGAAGCTGCTCACATGGTAAAGAAAGCACGGGAACGACAGCTGCTGGCGGAAAAGAACCTAAAACTTCAGGCCGGACTGCAACCTCCTCCTGCGGCCACTACAGGGATGCCTCCTCCCTCTTCTCGGTCTTAGCTATGTTTTATATAATTCAGTTTCTCTTGTCTGAGTCATCTGGAAGACGACTACGTTTTTTGGGGGGCTAATGTTAGGGTTAAATAACGTATGTTAGTAAGAATAATATTTATAAGTGTGTTATGTTTGTCGCCGAGAGGTTCCTGTCAGGTAGTTGGGAGTTGGTGACGGTTGGCAACTTGACCAACCGTCAGGTCTATATATTGTTTGGTTGGAACCTTGGCAGGGAGATTATGTATGGACAATCCTGGACATTGGAATAAAGATACAACTTTCTGGTCTAATTATTATCATTTGTCATTTATGTTCTGATGTACAATTATTCTGTTTCATGAATGCTTGGTACGAGTGGGAAATACTATGTTATCTGATCATTCACCAACTATACATTTAGGACGAAACAATGTGATCCCTATGCCCAATTATATCATCCACCTAAGAAGTACTACAAGCTAGTCAACAATACTTTCACAATGCATATCACCAGGAAGCTACAAGGAGGATTTCATCAACGACTGTCTCCAGAAGCACAAGAGCTCGTGAAGAAACATGGTGCGTGGTTCATTCAATTTCCTAAATTCACCTACATCGGAATTCATGGATGTCCCTTACCTCCTTATATGTTGCCAAGGTATCCTACAGATAGGGTAGTACTACTTGAAGTGACTAGACAATTGGCAGCGTGTGCTAAGGCATCAAGACATAAGCATGGGAATGGTATACCTATACCTATTTCACATGGAAATTCAATTGAACTTTGTTCTAACTTTCAAGCAGTTGAAGATGCAGAAAAGGAACTATCTCTCTATTCATTCACATCTTTTGCTTCGAGAGATAATTTTGATCCTCATGGTCATGTGGAAGAAACTACAGGGAAGAAGTACAAGCATGTATTGCAAGTAGAAGACTTTTGGATGAATGTTCAGGATGATGTAGAGGTAAAGAGAAAGATGCACTCTCGATTATCCCTCGATCTCATCAAGAAATGTAAGATCTATAGAGTAGCAGATCAAGAACAGGACATTGGCAGATATCTTCAACCTTCCTATGAGAAAGCAGACAAAGAAGTGAAGATCGATTGGGATGACCAAGAGGTCATAGACTTGAGAGCATTGATGGATCCAGTTTTGAGTTGTACTCGCAGATGGGTGGATGTCTAGCATCAAAAGTTGAAGGAACAAAACATAGCTATGACATTCAGTTTGGAAACAAGAACGGAAGAACGAGAGGCGAGTACAAGTGAGAACACTTCTCATTCTAAGGGGTTGAAGAGAAAGGAGGGACCTGAAAAGAGAGAGTCATCCAAGAAGAAACAAAGAGTAAATCCTGATCATCCTCCTAGTGCTTCCTCTAGACATGAAAAAGAGATAAGTCAAGGAGAGGATCAAAGAGAGAAGGTGTATGAGATAGATGAGTCCACAATACAGAATGGTAAACAAGACAAAGGAAGGACACCTCAGTAATCATCAAGTCAGTCTCTTCCTCTCCAAGTTTGTGATAATGATCAGCAAGAAGAAAGAAATGATGATGAAGCGACATCCCCTTTTAGAGGTGAGCAGCCATTGCCTGAGGAAATGCAAGTAAAAGAAGGAAAATCTTCCATTCCAGATTGGCTCAGAGAAAGACTTACAAGAGAAGTTGTAGTTGAAGAAGAGGAGCAAGTATTTGATTTGGAGAGTCTTCTAAGCAAGTCTCAAGAGGGGATTGAAAAGAAGAAAGCTACAAAGATATTCAAGGTGATAAGAGATGATACAAGCTCCCAGAAGATATAGATAGCGACACCAGCAGTGGACATGTATGATGATGAGATCATGGCGGAAGAATATGATTTGGAGACTTTTGATCTTGGTCCACTTACCTCCGAGCAAGCCATGGAAGATGCGATTGATTCAGTGAGGGCAGTCAATGATAAGCTAAAAGAAGAGACAGAAAAGAATAAAAGGTTGGAAAGGGAGAATAATGCTTGGAGGAATTATTTTAGTCAGCTTACTGAGCCATTAGGGTGATAGGATCCAGTAGTCTCACCCTTTGCAGGCACTCCCTCTTGAGTCAATAAATCAGGTGGAAAAGATGAAGAACCCAGCCCAACTCATGGATACATGGATTGATAGATCCTACATGGTAGCCAAGGAATTTGTCGAAAGAATGATGAAAACAATCCACAGGGCCATCCAAGTCCTTGAGATCATTCATAATCTAGTGGTAATTGTTGATGCATTCACTCACACTAGAGATATTACCATCCCAGTATTGCAAATAGTAAGGATGACATCAGGACAAGTTTTAGCACAAGAAAGGATAGTTGATGGTGGGCCTCATAATCTCCTACAATGGTCAACTTTGCTTCAAATGAAGGAGGTTCTATTCAAGGACATCAATAGTATGTGCAGCCAAGTTGAGGACACTATCCATCCTATTTAGGATAAGGTGTTTGATGTCCTATGTGCAATCCTTGATTGAAGGATAGAGATTGAAATAGATGTGCATATACAAGAGTTGCAGGACAAGATCAAGGTCATCTTTTGTAGAGAGGACAACATGACCACATAAGAGCAACGAGATCAGATGTATACTACTATGTTCATGATTGAGAGAACAAAAGAGCTGGAGCACGGAAGGGAGTTGACTCTTCTTGCGGCCTTTGATGAGGTCCTTCACTTGGAGGAACGAATGAAGAACCTGTCCGAGATTCCCATTGCAGACATTGAAGGGATTACATCCAGATTCATTGAATATGCCAGAAAGGAACAAGGAAAAGGGAACAAAATTCTAGATGAAAAGTTGTTATGAAATGATGTGGCAATTCAATCCCTATTGGAGGATGCTTCCTCGTTATTCGTGCCAATTTCTATTGGCTATGTTATGATAATGCTTATCTAAATAGGGTTATTTTTGTAACAAACCCTAATTAGGGTTTAGGTGTCAAAATGATCTTCTTTAAATCTGGGCCATTCATTGTATTTGAGAATGCTATATAAGCTCTCACTCATTTCATTTGTAGGGAGAATGTTAATTTAGCAGAGAAGAAGAGTAGTTATTCATAGAAAGTGCAAATTTGGTGAAGAGAGAAAGTTGAACAATTGTTGTTATATTTTGCTATGAGATTAATGAAACATTGAAGTTATGGTGTTTTATTGCAACCTTTGTGGCTTCTTGCATGGTTGTTCATCTTCTTGAATCACTTTATTGAAGATAGTATTTAGATGTTAGAGTTAGATTGAGTGATAAATGTTGTGCTTGATCTTTTAGTGAAGCTGATAGTCCAAACCACTAGCCTCTTACTGATTGTAAATGCGCCCTATGTGGTCAACTGGAAATATTGAAATTGTTTAAAGTTCAATCACTACACGAGTGTTGATATGCACTCTATTGATGGTATCTATTTTCATGAATGATTTGAAAATCTTTGAATTCCCTTAGAAGATCGCACCGATTCCAGTAGAGTTGTTGTTCTGTGGCAATACTGAAATTGGTAGAGTTTCACTAAGATTTCCCTCCATTTAGTCATTCATAGGCTTAGTTTAACACAGTCCTCTCTAATCCCTTATCTTTTGTCTTTTTTTTTGAAACATCGGTTAGTTTTAGGAAAATCTTGTTCCTCGTTGGTTCAGTAGTTGCAAGAACCAACTTTCATAGAAAGTACGTAAGGCCCCTTGGTGAAACAACAAACACAACGAACACTGGTGCTTACCACATGTAGAGAACCTACATACCAGAACCTTGGAGTTGCCTCGATTGTTCCTTAAGCGAAATCTTCAGCATTTGAGGAAATTTTGTTCAAGAGAGCATAAGGTACCTTTGGGTATTTTATTCTGTGTTTGATTGTGTCTAAAAGACACATCAACAGGAGATAATATACTAAGCACTTCCAGAGTTCAGTAAATAAGAACAATCGGTATGCATCCCTATTGACATACACATAGAATCTTGAGGCAATATTTATGATAATGTATCTGCATACAACATGTATATGTTTTCTGATTATCATGTAGACATTATGCATATTTATACTGGTTAGTACTCTACAAATTCACTATATCATTATCCATCTAATGAATCACATATTCTGAGTGTTGCTGGTATGATGGAAGGGGGAGGAATTACAGTTAGGATAACGGTGTTGGGGTGATCTCATAGGCACACCACCTCATGGTTTAAGACTAGGGAGTCCCATAAGGCCAAGGGGGTACAAGGGTGCTTCCCTTGGGCCTATGAAGAATAGGCTTCCTGGGCACCTTACTGTGACTACCTGTTGTGCGAATCGCACACCCATCCCTGTCTTGGACAGGGACCCCCAGTTTGTGCCTTTCTGTCCTGATCCTGAAATTTGGCTAAGTCTGGAATTCCCTGATCCTGAAATTTGGCTAACTCTGAAAACTGAGGAAACCTCCAAAAACTAGAATTTGCAATATAACTCCTGGAGGGCCGAAACCACTCTCAAACATCCTGAAAGTATATATGGAATATAACTTAAAGTATAAATACTTAAATGTTATATTCCATCTGCTCAATTTCGGACCCAGAAGCCAAAAGTTGAAAAGGTTAACAGTTGCCAAAAGTGTTTCAAGGTCCGAAATTCACTTTAAGCATCATTTTCAGACCCTGGGGCCGAAATTTCTAAATATGGCAAAATCGCAAAAGGTGTTGTGAGGTCCGAAGGTCCAAAAATTTTAAGTGCGATTTTCGGACCCCTGCTCCGAAGTTTAAATCGTGAAATGTTTTAAAACGCAAAGTGCTTTGCTCCGAAAAGTCACTTAAGTCCCTCTTTTCGGACCCTTGGAAGAAAATAAAGAAAGCAAGTAGTTTTAAAACGGACGCTTCAGGTCCGAAAACCCGAAATATCCATTTTCGGACCCCTGGGTTTAAAAGCGCGAAATATAAAAGGACGCACTAGGTCCGAAAACTAGCGAAAGCGCTTCAAGCCCCGAAAAACACTTAAACACCCAATTTCGGACCCTACCTCCGAAGTTCACTTGAAAATCGCGAAATTTCCAAACGCGCTTTTAGGTCCGAAATCTGGGTAAATTTGCCAAAAGACGTTTAGCATCCCTACCTCCGAAGTTCATTTTAAAATCGCGAAAACTCAGAAATTTGTAAAATCGCCTTCAAACTCCGATTTTGTAAACATGTTTAGGTCCGAAGTTCACTTATATTGCAAAAGGTGGTTTAGCTCCGAAAATGAGAATTCGCCAAAAACGTGAAAGCTCTGAAAATACACTTAAGTCCCCATTTTCGGACCTTGGGGCGAAATGTTTGAAAATCGCAATTTTGCAAAATATGTCATAAGGTCCGAAATTCGCCTTAAGTCCTCATTTTCGGACCCTGGGGCGAAATGTGAAATATGTGAAAAACGTGAAGAGTTGCAAAGTGGCCCTTAGCTCCGAATTTGCCTTTAAAATTCGCAAAAAGTTCAAATGCTCCGAATTTGCAAAGAATGCCAAAGGTCCGAAGTTTTTGCAAATTTCAAAGGTGCCCTCTGTTCTCCGAAATTTACCAGAAAAGCATGAGTGTTATGATTTTAAAATTTGCAGAAGTTCTCCAAACCTCCAGAATCGCGCCATAAACCCATTTAAAACGTCCAACACTCGAAAGGTAAAATCACGCAAAAGTAAAAGACAAAGGATCAGATTTCACAATCGAAGAGAAAGAGAAGCATTTTCAAGATACATCCCGCAAAGAGCTTCTCAAGCCAGACGTCGTAATTAAATTTAATGTTTGTTAAATTAAATTATTTAATTTTCCAAATTAATTTAATTAAGTGAAATTGATTGATCGCAGGACGTCATCGAAGAACTAGGAGAAAGACCTGAAACGCAAATCGAGGAAGGATCGCAATTCAAGGCCAGGCGCTGAAGATTGGAAAGAAAAGATACAGGAGCGCAAGAGCAACCAAACATTGGGAATCGTGCCGTTGAACATAGATGAAGTCCACTGGCGAAATTGGAGGCAAAAAGAAAAAGGACACTCTGAATGCTGCAAGTGTATGCATTCTCGAGAAAAGAAGCACATAGTTGGATTTAAGTCCAGAAATTCAGTTTTAAAGCTGAAATTGCTTTATTGTAAACTGCCTATGGGTCCCGTGCAAGATATTTTTGTGGATAACTATTCCCAACCACCAAGAAGATTGGATAGACCCAAAATAAAGCCAAATAGTGGCAGGTAGTTGAGATAGTTGCTGGTTGGATAACTGAGAATTAATTAGGCATGGGTCAAGGCTGCCAGCTTCCGGAAGGCAGATCAGGGCCCTTGGATGCAGTCCATCCTGGCCTTTGATTCAAAATTGTAATATCTATAAAAGGCAGAGGCCTTTCTTTTGTAAAGGGTTAGAAATTGCTAGATAGTTAGATTTTAGAGTTAGAATAGGTTAGATCTTAGCAGTAGCATAGAGATGCTGCAGGAATTGTTGTAATAGGCAGTTGAGATCAATATATGAACATTGATTTGGTGTTTATTGTCTTGTTTTCATCCTGTTTGCATGGTTTCTTTCAGCATTTTAGATAGATCTTTCTATTTTGGGTGTGCAGGTATTTGATAGATTCGGGCTCATACCACTGAGGATATACTGATTGTGTATCCTTTTGTGTGGTTAACCTGAGCCTTCGATTGTGCTTAGTTCAATTGCAGGTGTCCGTCTAAGCTGCGCCAGAATTGGGTGCTTAGCCGTGCGTCTCCAATCTGAAAATCTTCCAAGTTCCTTTGAAGATTGCACCGTTCCTGCAAGGTTGTGAGCCATTCTGGCCAAGCAGGAATTGGTTATGTGGAATCCGTCTACCCGCATACCCGTGTTGTTAGTTTTAGATCTCCTAACCCTTTCCTTTTGCTCTTTATTGCATAATTCGAGAATCACAGCAGACTAGCTTGTTGCCAGTTAAACGTAAGTCCCCCTTGTGTTTCCAGCATAAACACATCAAGCCACTGAGAGATCCCGCAGTCAAGACCTGACAAAAGAAACCTTGAGGTAGTCTCCTTTGATCAAACTTAGAAAACAGCATTAGAGACTTCCTTATCTCAAGAGAGAGTAGGATAATCAGTCGGCTATTCTATTCTGCGTTGGCCGTATGGAGTTTGCAGCAATGCGATTTCGTCCACGTCAACACTACCCCCCTCCCTCTGTCATATTGGATGAAGAAGTAGATGTGGAACATAGGATAGGTATGACAAGTGGGGTCAAGGGGGTTTTGACTGCCCTTGAGCCTAGTTGGGGGAGTCTCTTGTGCACCACACTTGTTCAATCTACCCTATGTTCAATACATGAATACATCTTTAACCAACTGATATCTTACTTAGCACAGATAATAGAACCTGCTAGAATCATTCATGCAACTCTGTACATAGATTTCATTTCTCCTAACCTGTTTGCAGGACTCTACTGCAGATCTCCAGGTATTCCTAAATCCATTACACTCTATTTAGAACACAAGACAGGTATTCATTTATATGTTATTCTGAAAAGTTATTATTTAATCTTATTACCTATGAATGTAGACGTTATTATACTAGCTTATCTAAATAATAATTAGTGTTGCTGCTTATATATGTCGGTAATGTTAAAATTAAATTTCCTTGTACTTAGATAGGACTGTTATTTTCTGGGAAATTCTAGGGAAGGGACATTACATTTTGCATGCAGAGAAAGATTGTACTGCACAAAAGCAAGGTTATTCATCTACTTTTGAGTCAATCTATTGAGTTTTTTGGTGTGAATGGTCTCAAATGTGCCCCATTCGTCGTCATACCTAGAAGTACACTAGGGCTGAGATAAAATGTGGGTGGTGAGCTTTTGAAGATTGGTTGTTTTTGCACAATTATCTTTCCACCACAAATTTAGAGAGCACAATTTATAACCATGTACAAACTTCATAAATTAAAAGATAAAATAAAATTTAAACTTATTAAATTAAAGTCTAAGAATTATCTTTTTTATCTAAAGTAATTTGTACCCATAAGAATTATATTTTTTGTCTGTAGTAATTCGTACCCATAGTTTTATTTGCTTCATCTTGGAACCATAAAATAAGTTTATAAAATAAAGAAGTTGTCTTTCAAGCATGAAGTTGCCACTACAAAAAAATTAAGTTCGAGTGTTTGGTATATCATTAGGACTAAAGCTTCTAAAGTGTTTTCAAAATATTTAACATGATTAAAACTCTAGAAAAGCTTCATTCAAATCATCCAAAGCTGCCTATCCTAAATTAATGCTAAATATAGTCTGTGCTATTTTGAGCCGTCACATTTTTAGAGAAAATAACATTTGTAGGGATTTACTATTTTTAGCTGCCTCTGTTTTTAGTCGAATGACCTTTTTGGGAAGTCTAATTTTAGCCCACACTAAAACTAGCTCATGTTATTTTTAGTAGCCATCCTTTTTAAAAAAAATATCATATTCTAGGATTTTCTATTCTAGTTAGAGATATTTATAGCCTACTATTTTTAGTGCAAGAAGCTTTTTGAGGATTCAACTATTTTTAGATCCTTTTTTTTATTCTCATTATATGATAGTTATGAGCATAAACTGATAGTTTGGAATAATTTGTAGTATCAATATAATTGATAGTTGCATGTTTTGGTTCAATTATTAGTATATAGGATAATTTGTATAAATGCTTGTATTCATGCAATCCAACTATTCCTAGAGTAGAAGTTCAATTAATTTCCTTCATTTATTTTCATCAATAGTTTGTAAATAGTCGAAAAAAATTGCATTTGTAGTTAGATTTCTAATAGTGATTTTCAAGCTTGTATGTTTGCTGAAATCGGTGTTCATTGAGTTCTAAGTTTCCATTCAATTTGTTTTTGTGTTGAGCACAATTTAATAATCATTGTAAGCTTTGTATTACAATTATTATCAAAAGAAGTCTTGCAACATTGTGTGTAATGCTTACGTGGTCAATGTTTGTGTGTCTCCAATTCAATCTTTTCCACTTATTGTTTTTTATTGTTATTCTTGATTGAGAATCATAAGCGTTTTTAGTTGTGTTATATTATTTTATGCATCAAATTTATATACAAAATCATTTTCCTTGAGCAGAAGAACATCTCAACCTTTTCTCTAGCAAATCCAAAAAGACATGCTTATAGTTGTATTGAGCACGGATACAAATCACTCTAAAAATATTGTACAAATTTTACTAAAAGTACATATTGTGCAATTTAGCATAATTTTTATTTATCGGGAGCTTCCGCTTCTAATTCAATGAGTGATTCTACTAAACATCTATTTTGATTTGTGACATACTAAACAGAGCAAATTAAAACATAAACATATTTTTGCTCTTTTAGAGAACAACGAAAAACTACTTTCTTATCCATCATGACATTCAAGTAGTCACGGAGGTTCTAGAGTTCATAAAAGTATTTTTAGCATCAAAAGAAGAATCATTATGAGGAATAGCTAATCTATAGGGCAATTGCATCAACTACAATTTCTTGTTTCCATTTTGCCATGGGGAAATCAATTTTTCTATTTGCATTCATATCAAATTAGCTTCCTTTGGGATCAAGTAATTTTTTCAAAATTATATGATGATGGCAAGAAACATCCTAATGCGTATATTTCAACCTTCACCACATGTTAAATTTTGAACATAGCACATGAAAATGTTGCTGTTAGTTTGTTTGTGGAGACATTACAAGGTGCAATAGCTAATTGGTTTCAATATCTTGTCGTTGATTTGATTATTAGTAAGTGTTAAATAATAAGAGAAGTTTTTTACACCCTTCAAACCAACTAAAGATAGTCATATCTTGTTTGCACAACTCTCAAATGCCAAGGAAGATGAAAGTTAATCTATGAAAGAGTTCGTTGTGAAATTCAACCTTAGGGTTATTAGGATTGTTGACACTTTAAATCATTTTTGAATTATTTTTAGTTATTTCATTAACATTATATTTTCAAAAGTTCCTTTCTTTCCCAAGATAGGTAATGCTACAAAATTGGAGGACACTCAATAACATACCATCGAGTTTAGGGATCATATGATCAGTTAAGAAAAAGTTTAGAAAGATTCAATCAAGTCATTAGTTTCTTTGAACATCCACCACTTAATCAATATGTACCTTCTCCAAACAAAAATGATTATTTCATCAATTATATCAGCCATAATTCTCATGTGCCTACTTGTCCAACAAGGCAAGTAATGGAAGTTGCTTTTCCTTCACACACATACTACTTGTTCCATGCAATGAATCATCATGATAGAACAAAGTGCCTTGAAGTGCAAAAGTTCACACAAATTTGAATATCATATAATGTCTCAAACTGATTTTTTTTCTTTTGCAATTTTACAATGAACATTGCGTGCAACCTTAATCACTTTTTAATCACCAAGATCCTAATATGAGCAAGGTGAGAGCATCGGTGAAAGGAGTTAAACTAGTTATTCAATAAAAATGCTTGTTGATGACAAGCCACACAACTCAAAATTATAAATTTTTACAAAATTTGAGAGTAAATTATGCTTAATTTGGCAGCATGCCTTTCTAGATAAAATACAAACTAAAACTAGAGGAATGAAATTGGTTTTGATGACAAGCCTTCTAGAACAATTACAAATATTGAATCTAGTGGAAAACCATACGTTATTATTAAAAAACATGTTGGAAATGAAGTAATTTTTATTGTCATAGTGGCATAGCCATCCAAAGTTATAAATTTATAATATTTATGGTAGTAAACCGCATGAAAATTTATAATGCAATCAATAGCATGATTATTTTATTATTGCTAGTTAATAATGGTGAAGTAGAAATTGTTGGAGTTGAATCCTCAACCCTACAACTCTCAAAAGACACTAGCAATTGAACACCTATCACAAAAACTGAGAAAAAATGAAAAAGGATTTACTATAGTAGCCTAAGCTCTATTGATGCAAAAAAACATGAAGAATGATATAATATACAATTATATACTCTTGATAAAGGATGAAAAACCCCAAGCAAAACCCTGAGTGAGGATTAAATTAGATCATGAGATGTGTCCTAATCCTATAACTTGAGAAAAAAAAGCACATGACTTAAATAATATTAAATATGCTAGTGTGAAAAGAGACCCAAGTGATTAAATAATTAATTAGAAAATTACCTTTTACTCTAACACTAAAAATTTGGACTCGGACTTGGACTCGTGAAAGACTCACAAAAGACTCGGCAAAAAAAAAACTGTAGTTTAGCAAAAAAACATAAAGAAATTAATGCATTTAGAGAACATAAGAGCCATAATTGAAACATTACACATGTCATATGATCTACAAACATTCAATATTTGAAATTTCATCATTCATACTAATAGTTTCAACTCTAAAATGTTTAATAGCAGCATAAGTTTATAAATGTTTACAAAATTACATATAATGATATGTCCAACTCCAAATGTGAAAAACAACAATGAGCAAACTAAAGAGAAGACTACATCTTCCTCTTTGTATTTCTCCTAATATAGCTCAAATTTTTCAGGCCTTGAGCTAGAAGTAGTAGCAATGGGTGTTGTGGTATCTAAATGGTGAGATGATTCTTCTTCAAAATCAAAGTCCTCATCTTCATCCTCCATCTCATCCAATCTTGCTCCTTCTGCTTCTTGTGTTGCTCCTCTCTCTATTTCTGCAATTTCTTCTTCAGTAAGGAGGACATCATGACCATCATTTTGTTCATTCGCAGTTCAATCACCATATGGATCGATTTCATCCAAGTCAATGACCTCATGTGAAACACCCTCCACCTTTCTAACTCGAAGGTGAAGGTTGTACTGAACGAAGACAAGATCATTGAACCGCTTTTGTGTCAATCTATTTCTCTTCTTTGTGTGAATGCTCTCAAATACACTTCAATTTCGTTCACACCCAGAAGCACTACATGGCCGAGACAAAACATGGATGGCTATCTTTTGAAGATTAGGTGTGCCAACACCATAATTCTCTCACTATAAATCTACATAAAACATTTAGAAATTTTAGAATTGAGAAAAAAATGTAACAATCAAGTTTGTAGTTTTTTTCTTGCAGTATTGAACTAAGTTACTAAATTTTTTACCTGGTTGTTGTTTTCCTCTCCTATCAATTGCTAGTTGTGATGAGAAGAGTCTCCCCTCTGCACTATTGTAGATCTTGAACAATGAACATTTCCAAATTCATAAATAGATAGTCAAAGTGTCAAACTCAAATTCAATAATGAACATTTCCAAATTCATAAATAAAGATAGAGCAATTGCAAATGTCAAGTCTCACCTCCAACTCATAAAGAACCTTGTCTCTCAACTCAGGATCAGGTGCCATCTTATGAATGCATGCAATAACACCTGCCATGACCTCCTCATCAACCCTAAATGAATCAGAGAAGTAGAATTTCGGGTTCAAGAAGTAGGCGAAGGCATGTACCAGTTGGTGGAGTTGGTTTGTCCACCTACGGTCAATGATGCGCCAAACAATTTCACAATTTCTTGTATTTCCACGATAGTAATGTGAAATGGCCTCTTTGGCCCTTGTTGTCGGGTAATTAAGCATTAAGGTAAATTGTGTTAGCATCGACAGTTAACCCATCGGTTGTCGGCAGTTGGCACCGGGTAACTGACCAGACTCCTTTATATTGTATCTGTTTCTAGTCTTTGGACATGCTATTGTAGTGGACCATATTGCTATCATTGTATGTACTGGCTTTTTATGAATCAATAGAACACTTGTGAGTTCCATATATTCTGTGTACTTCTGTCATTTATGCAATGTCTTAACCTGACACCCTACGGGGAAAACAACCCTATCCATGGCCTCATAAATGAAACCCTTTGGCATGCCCTCTCCATCCACCATACGAAGAACCCTTACCAAAGGTTCTGTCACCTAGAAAAATGAAAACATATTTTAAATTAGTACAAAACTAACCCCTAAAAAATAAAATCAGCAAATAGACAAGATTGTATAAAGTTTACTTTTGTGTTTGTTACTTACCGCAGTCAACTCCTCTCCACTTTTGTTGAACCCTTCATCAAAAACAATGCTCACAATCTTCTTTGCTTTAGGTCTTTTGGAGTATGCAAACCCCAACCAAGCATCAGACACAAACATCTTCTTAAGATGAGGAATGGCACTAAGAATGCTCTGCAAAGTGATGAAGTGGCTAGCAAATCATGTCACTCCAGGTCGCACAAGGTCTTTGCCATTTGTGTGTTTTCTCATCAAAGCAAGCACCCAAGTATGGTTGTAGATGAATTTGGTGACACTTCTTGCATCTTCAACCACCTTTTTCACCCATCCAATCTTCCCAATGTCCTCTAGCATCAAGTCCAAGCAATGTGCAACACAAGGACTCCATGTAATCGTAGGATGCCTTTACATAAGCATTCTACCTGCAGATACATATGCAGTTGCGTTGTTCGTGATAATTTGGACAACATTCTCAACTCCAACTTCCTGAACCACCCCATCCAATAGAATACACAAAGTCTGCATTTTTTATTTCATTTGAGGCATCAATAGACTTCAGGAATACCATTGCACCATTTGAAGCCACTGAGAAGTTGAGAAGAGTCCTATTCCGTCCATCTGTCCATCCATCAGATAAAATGCTGCATCCTTTTCTCTTCCAATACCTTTTATGATCATCAACCACAACTTGTGTATTTTGTTCAACTTTCTCTAGCAATGGCCCACTGAAGTCATGACCTGTTGGGGCCTTAAACCCCTTACCTGCAACTGTTAATGCATTAACCAAACCTTCCCAATACACATTGTTTGCTGCATTGAAAGGTATATTATTGTAAAACCAAAAGTTTGATGTTGCTATCTTTGCTTGTTCATGCTTCTCTCTATTCCATCTTGTACCTTCAAGTGAAGGTTGTGCACCTGGAACATTGCGTGGTACAAAAAAAATTGGCTCTGATCTAACAAGAGTGCCACTACCCTCACCCTCATTGTCACCAAAATATGAAAGTGATTGACGACCACAAGTGTGACCAATGGGACTTGAAGTGGACAATGTGAGATTCATTGCAGCTGCCATGGCTTCTTTGTTTTGTTGGTTGAAAATTTTGTACACTTGGGGAAATATACAAAATTGTGGTTTCAACCTCATTGTGTGAGTAAAACTCTCCTAATTAAGGGAAGGTTCCCCCTATCTAACTACAACTTTAAAAATAAAATGGGATGAGACAACAGTCTTTCTTCTTCTTTCAGGAAAGCCAATATCCTTTTCTCTTCACAGAAAAGTGATAGCAATTTAACATAAAACAACAGTAACAACTTTAAAATATGAAATGAGAGAAAGGAAATGAAGTTTTCTGAAAGCTCAAAGACTTCCGTCACTTCATTCGGGACGGGACAACAATATCAAGCTCAAAGTCTTGATTATATGAAGTCCTATCTACTATTTTCTATACCAACGCTATCAAGAACAAATTATAAGAGCTCAAAGACTGAAATATCTTATTTTTTTCTACATAAAATAGTGGGAAGTAGTATGAGCTCAAAGACTCACAACTATTTCTCACCAAATCTGTTTCTAAACTCTCTGAAGAATAAGTGCAAACACAAAGTCTTACAGCTCCTCTCAAAAGAATATTTATTCTAATTTATATTAACCTCAAATACTTGCAGCACAAAGATTGCAAATCAAATTCGATTAAGTTCTTTGAAGAAACACTTGCAAGAAAGATAATATAGAACACAAACTCAAGAATGTAGCACAAAAACTCAAAGCTTGAGCAATTTCCTTCTATTTCTTTCAATTCTTGAATTCACACATGAAAGCTCAAAGACTTCTTTGCTGTAAATTTGGCAGAGTTTTGGTTTGCTTTTCAAAAGATAAAGATTACAATAGACCCCTCAAGTATTTATAGAAGAAGAGTCCTGAGAAAAAAGGTGGGAGGATCCTAACTAACTTGAGAGATTCTCTCAACCACCAAGACTTATTCAATAACTAACTATGACTTATTCCAACTACAGTCCTAATTGAGCACAACTTGTAGTTGCCTTATATGTAATTACAAAAGTGCACGTAAAGACTTGACGTGCAATTTACAAAAGGTTTTTACATGCAACTTGTCAAAAGAAAAACTACAACTAAGAGATTACAATTCTGGAAAAATACAACTAAGTGTTGAAAAACACTTAAGCTGTAGCATGTGAAGACATGAATCGTTCAAACTTTTGGATGATCATTCGTAGCTCAGCAGGATTCGGTTCGTTGGTGTTCTTGGCAACAACGATGGTCTTCACAATGGTATCATGGCATCGAAGAAGCATAGAGTCGTTCTTTTCCAAGATGGATTGGATTTCGTGCAAAAAGATCTGATGTTTCATCAAAACCTGAATTGAGGTAGCCGAAAATTGTTCGCTCCTCCATTCATTATGAATCCTCATCTATAGATCTGCGAGCACTTCTTCTTTTGGTATCAGCTCTCCATTCTGACTCATTATGTTGCAAGAGGCTTTCTCACAGTGGGAAACAACACCTTGGAATACTTCAACTCGCAATCTCATTGCATCATCAATCTCCTCAATGAGGGATTTGAGAACAAGGGCTTTATTCTCCAAAAGTTCTTCAAATTCCAAGTACATGACCCTGGAAGGAATAATGGCATGCTCCAGAAGAACACTCAACTGTTGTTGGGGCATTATGCGCCAAATTGTCAAACTACCTTCAACCCTTTCCAAATTCTATTTGAAAGTCTCGGAGGTGTGATTCAATTTTTCTTCAATGGTCTCCAACTTAGACATCATTTGGAAAATGTCTTTCAGCACTTGTGCACACATATCATGAAGTTGATCCACCCAAGAATCCAACACTTGTACTTTCTGAGTAGCTCTTTCAACTCCTCAAATTGATTCTTGGGAACCGGAAGAACTTGTAGGATTACTCCCTTCACCAACAGGTTTTGTAATTTTATGAATAGCTGCAGCAAGTTGCCAGTTCTCCTCTTCTAGCTTGTATTTCTTTGCTAGAAGTTCATCATACCGCTGTACTAGTGAGGCTACGGATTGTTGGGCATCATGTTTGACCACTTCATGCGTTTGTTTACCCAATTCTATCCTTGTAACCCTGTAATCAGCAGTTTGCATTTCCTCACGTGGCTTGTCCGCAAGGGGCTCAACAATTTTTGCCACTTTCATCTTATTACTGTTAGCAGTTACTCTTGAGATTGTCTTGGCCTTTTTTCAACCTTGGGCCTAGACTGTTTGAGTTGCTGATAGTCAAAGACATCAGGAGAGATTTCCTGCTTCTTCTTCTTTGGGGTAAAAGAACTATGCCATGGAGGTAAAACGACTAGTTCTCCTCTAGTAGCTACTGAAGGTGAAGGAGAAGCAGTTTTTGTTTGAACAGTCGTGGTCATCATGCGAGGAGTATCTGTTTGGATGGTGACCATGGTTTGCTCTGTAACCAATGGGCATGAAGATTGCCTCATAAATTCTTCAAAGCTAGAAGTAGAGGTATCAATCTCTGACAAATGGATACATGCAGGAGTATCTTCAGGAATTTCCAACGAACTCTTTTGTTGATGATCAAGAGGAGGCTCAACTGCTGAAATAGGAACGACATTCTGAGGAGACTCTTCCACTATTACGCCAGGAGGAGAAAGAGGCATCTCAATGGAAACTAAGGAAGGAATCTCATGAGGTGAGTCCAAAGCTAGAGACTTAGGAGCATCATCTGATTGCTGTCCTTCTTCTGGATTATCAGGATCGATCACATGAACATGAAGTCGGGACTTTTCCTTTCCACGAATTGTCGCCTGCTCAGGAGGAAGCACTATTGCCCAACTAACCCGCAATTTGATTCTGGTGCTTGAAGATGATGCACCTTCCTTGTTGTCAATCTGAATCTCAAACTTGTGTCCAAGAGGCCCCATAGAGTCATCTTCTTTCCCAACCTTGATCTTGATGAGTCTAACACTAAGTTGCCGGTACGGGTACGGGCACGGGTACGGGTACGTGGGTACGGTACGCTGGTACGGCAATTTTTTTAGGGGGGGTTGGGTACGTATGGGTACGTCCGTACAAAAAAATGTAAAAAACATAAATATATACATATATACAGTCTAATAAGTAGAAACAAAAATTAAATTTAGAATCCCACATATCATCCATATGCTAAACAAAACTTGGAACTATCATATATGATTCATATTGATATAACTATAAGTCTATAAGTCTATAACAAAATTACAAATTTACTATAAGTCTAATCTGATATGAAATATCCATTTGTCAAACTTTGAATGTTATGATAGATATCGAATTCATTGTTCACTGGCTCAACCGTTCAACAATAAAATAACACAACTAATAATCAGCAATAGCATCATATGGGTCACTAGGAAGATCAAGATCAACATCATCATTGACATTAGATGATGTAGGTAGAGTACTGGAACCACATGCAGCCTCACTGCCACTTGCACTAGCAGCACATTGGCTATCAGACTCCCCAGAAAGTAAAGATTGTGTGGCAGCTGAAAAATACAAATCAGTTCGCTCTGGATCTACATCCCAAAACTTTGTGCTCCCATCCTTATACTCATTTTGTTTATGAGTAAGAAGGCGCAAGTTTGAATGCACATAAACGAGCTCTTCCGCCTTACTTGCTGCCAGTCGGTTGCGTTTCACTGAGTGGATAAAGGATTATGTGCTCCAATTTCGCTCAGATGAAGAGGAACTAGCAACCTATTGAATAATTGACACAAAGTGAGAGGGTGACAATTATAAAATAGTAAAAAATCTAAATTTAGAGAGCAATAAAAATTAAGAAACTTACTTGCGATAAAACTTTGATTGCAAGAGTTTGAAGGTTTGGTGATGTATGGCCATTGAGGTACCACCAAGCATGAGAATCCTTTTTATACTTGTCACGGAGAGCGGAAACACTTTGACCATTGGAGGCTACAAAATCAGCAAACTCACTTGTCATTAAATCCTCCATTTCAGAATCTGGGAAGAGTTTAGTAAGTGCTGTCCTACACCCTTCACTGACTTCTGAATCTCTATATGGTGGTACCCTTGATGGCTTAGCAAGCATTTCATCACTATAAAATTTGGGAGTCAATGCAAATGCAAGAAGATGTAGTGGGGTGGTCATTTTGTTCCACCGCTCAACACAAATTGATTGAACTTCTTTGAAGAAAGTTTCTTCGGGATCTTGCTCTTTTGCATTGATGATGGCTTTCATTTTCTCAATCATGGAGTCAATGCCATCATATACCTCTCCCAAACATGGGTGATCCATATCAGTATAACGGATCATACTCATGATGGGCTCAGTGAAACTCAAAAGATATTCCACTCGATCCCACCAAGTGTCATCTAGGATCATGCGCTTTACATTTGCTGCCCCTTCAGTATTGGATTGCCTCCATAGGGACCAACTTTGACTAATTACCATGCTAGCAAGTGGCTGTCGCACCTTCACAAGTCGCCTCAAGACGATTGTGTTGGATGCAAATCGAGTCTCGGCAACCTATTCAAAAATTAAAAATAAAAATTAGAATACAAAGAAGACATGATAAAAAAATAAAAATTAAGTAACCATCAAAGTGAATGGATCTCTTCAGCCTCAACATAAATTTGTTTGATCCAATGTATTTTCCTGCCTATCTTTTGTAGCATGAGGTTGAGAGAGTGGACAGCACAAGGTGTCCAAAATATGTGTTCAAACCGTGTCTCAATCAACATACCTGCAGCTCTACAATTCTTTGCATTGTCCGTTATTACTTGGACAACATTTTGAGGTCCCACATCCTGAATGCATTGTATAAGGATGTTAGCAATAAATTGTGCATCCTTCACCTGTCCCTCACAATCCACAGCTTTCAGAAACATTGCCCCTTTAGGGCACACTGCAATTACATTAATTAATGGCCGATTTTTGGTATCCTTCCATCCATCTGAAATGATGGACACCCCTGTTTGTTTCCATGAATTTCTAATGGGAGCCAATGCATTGTCTATGTTTTTTACCTCCTTTGCTAGTAAGGTGCTACGCACCTTCTCATAACCTGGCCCTGTGTACCCTTGTGGAGCCTCATTTACCTTTCTCAACATATCCTGCCAATATGGTGATCGTACCACATTAAATGACAAACCGTTTGCATATAGACATCTTCCAACGGATTGATCTGCAATCTCTCTAGCATCATTCTTAAATGCTCTCTCTAATGGTCCCCTGCTTCTCTTCACAATAACAGGTTCTTCACTAATTGGGTCCAAGAATGGGTGGCTCTCTACCACGATATCAGGAAAATCGCTATAAGATGGAGAAGTAGGGGGCCTCTTTGATCTACTTCCTCTTCCTATCAACAAAGGATGGTTTGAGGCACGACCAACTCTTGCATCTGCTTCCTCTTGCTCTCTAATATATCCTGCTATTTCTTGAGGTGACATCCCATTTCCATCCTTTCCTAGACATGGTTTGATTCCTTGTTGGGGAATGGCACAAAAATGGGCTTTGACACGATTGTAGGAGCTAGTTTTTTTCACACTACAGAAGTTGCATATCCATAAAAATGTTCCACCACCTTTTACTTGGTCTATTATTTTGACATATTTCCATAAAGGTGAATTTGGGTCAGTTTTGAAAGTCCGTTGAGGAGTAGAGCTAGTAGTCGTTGCCATTATGATTTCTACAACAAATTAAAAAAAAAATTATTAATATTTAATATTAAACAATAGATTATAAATGTTAAATATATAAAATTAAATTTAATAATTTATTTAAAATAAAAGTGAAATTATTATAATTATGAAAGTTATTAGGTTTTTAAAAAATATACCTATTATTAAATTATTATTATTTTAAATATGAGTAGTTTTTAAAAAAAATTATTATAGTTTAACTTTATAATTTATTTAATAGTTTGTAAATTGTTTGTTAAATGAAAACAAACAATCTAATGAAAAATTATATTTTTATTAGATTGTTTGTTTTCATTTAACAAACAATTTAATTAGCAAACTATTAAACAAAGTTAACAAACTATAATAAATATTAAAATTTAACAAACTAATAAATTTTTTTAACTATAATAAAATTTAACAAACTATAGCAAACTATAATAAAAAAATTAATATCAAACCTGCAGGAAAAAATGGAGGATGCCGAAGCCCTCCTACCGTCGCCCTCCTGCCGTGGCGCCTCCCGCCTTCGTCGCGCGCCTCCTTTGTGTCTGCGTGCTTCCTCTCACGTCTGTGCCGTCGCGCGCCTCCCGCCGTCGCCCCTCCTCAAACCCCTGTGCCGTCGCTTGTTAATGGTTTCGCGATTTTTCGGTTTTCCTTTTTCACCATGAGTGCCGTGGAATGGTTTCGCGATTTTTTATTTTTGCCTTTGCTTTAGGGTTTTAAATGTTAAACGACATATTCGACCCATGAAAAAAACCCTCGAAATTTGCGAATGATGCGGATTCGTCAAAAAAACCGTATGGAATCGCCACGTCTACACCGGATGCGTCGGGATTCGTGAGTCAAATATCGGATACGTTTCAGGAGGAAAAAATCGGTACCCTGTCCGAATCCACAGGGATTCCAGGGCGAATCCGAATCCGATACGCACTGCATCCGGATTTGTGGGGAAAATGTGAAGTACCAGTAACTTAGGTCTAACACCATTACCTCTGAGCCAAATGTTGGTGTTAGCCAAGATAGGATGAAATCTTTCAAGAATGGACGTGCATTCTTTATGCGACCATTGGATTAAAGGAAGTGGGGCTTCCTCAACCATTCGTGAAACGTACTCTGGATCGAGCACATGACCATCATCGATCATTCCTTGCGCAATGTCCACCTTGAAATCAATAACCTGTTCAACGGTAAACCTGCAGTAGTCCATCTTGAGAACCTCCATTTCTGTACGGAGATTTACCCAGATATCCTCAATACGATGCACGTGCACGAAGGACTTTTTGATCTTTTCCTTCATACCTCGGTAATCAAAATCTGCCCTGGACTTAAACCTTTCAAGTTTAATCTCTTGCATCTTAGTCTCCAAAGCTTTAGCTTTGACGGATGTGACAAGAGAATACCGGCCAATTTTCAATTGGTTTGTTGTAGAAATCCCCATTCCGACCTTATGTCTGACAGATTGATGAGCGTGCACAACCATGATCTGTCCTCCCAACTCCTTAAGAATGATCTTATCGGTCGGGTATCTAGGAAGCATGTATGGCTGCCCACTGTAACATCCGACTCTCACATAAGTGAAAGTTGGGAATTGGAGAAATAAGCACCCATACTCATTGACTCTTTCCCATCTTTCATTTGACACCCTTCTGTTCTTTAGAGTCTTGTCAAACTGGCACATGAAGTAACCAAAAAATGCATCTTGAACTCTTCTGAAATGTAATCTGCTGGGTCTCAAAGGCAGCTGATCATAATATTCCCACACAGGTATAAGAGAGCGATCACCCTTGGTAGAAAGACCAGGGAAATGTCTGAGTGACGCTGCCAAATACACTAAGTATGAATTCATGTGGAAAGTCATGGTAGTAGGGACTGCTGCAAGTTGCTCGCACAAAGCATCACTGATAATCTCTCCCCATGATTTATGATGGGATTGCCTTATTCAAGACCCATCATCCTGCTGAGGAGAGTAATGATGTCTCCAATTTCCCACTTAAAGTCACAACGGTACAACTTAGCCCACCTTGTGAAGGCAGCTCGTGGCTCATGAATCCACCTATTAATATGATGTTTGCAGTCCTTTTCCCTCTTTACATAGTACTCGGCTGCACTATCCTTTGAAATTTCCATATAAATAGGTGCTAGTGGTATTCTGAAGACTTTCTTAATTGTATCTGCATCAAGGCGGATTATTGCCTCACCATCATCATTTTTAATGGTTCTCGTCTTCTTGTCAAAGTGATGGGCGCAAGCGAGAACAAATTCAGGTTCTAGGGAAGCCACTGGAAAAGAAGATGCATGATGGATGTGGTTGTCCAACAGCCGCTGCGTATTACTATCCTGCGGATCCTCCACTCTCTTGATGAATTCTGACATGTCCACATGCCCTATCTCCGTGTCTTTAATGTAATCCAAAGGAGAGGAAACTTGCAAAGGTGAAACTTCATTTTGGTACTTGTCATATTTATACTTCATCTTCTTCGGAATAGGAGAGGATGGTAAATCTGACATTGAAGGATAACCTGGTATACTGCGATGAAGACTTAAAAGTGTTAAGGCAACATCATAATCAGCTGCAACTAACATTTTTCCTTCTTCAAATGGGAAGAACTCTAACCCTTGCAATTCACGACTTTATGAGAAAAAGATGGGAAATAAATGGGAATGGTGGAAATTTGACTTTGACCAATTTCGGATCTTGGGGAAAGTTTTACAAGTATACAAGTTGGGAAGAATGAACATACAATTCGATTTTTAAAACCCGAATGCAAGTATACTTGTAAAACGGAAAATGGAAAAATGAGTGAAAAATGAGATTTAGACTTGTGGGAAATGACGTGAACGGAAAGTACAGATATAGGCAATATGGATGAATAAAAATGGGAAGGTTTTCGGAATGTCATTTTCAAGAAAATGTGAAGAACTTTGGACATGCAATCCGGTTCTAAAAACCCGATTTTGGAAGGATGGGTATTTTTCATCTTTGCAACTTGGAATTTCAACAAAAGATAGTTAAATTCTTATAACCATAAGGGAAGATCAATTATTTTCATCCAACTTGTAATCAGGATTTAAAATTCCGAATGCAAGTAAAGAGGGAAAATGGGGAAGAACAATGCAATTCACAAATTGCTTTGCAAAGGGGAAAAACTCTCACAAAAACTGATTTTTGGGGCAAAATCAACATATACACAAATTTACAACTAGAATGGAAAAACAAGAAAACAAGAAAACAAGAAAATGAAACAAGAAGAAAAGAAATCATACCTTGATTCAATCCGAAATGCTTCTTCAAAAGATGATCAATCTTTGATTGAAGAAGACAACCTCTTAAGTAGGCAATAAACAAACTTGAAACGCTTGCCACGTTTTTAAAAAAATGTCTTAAGCAGCAAATCGTGGCAAAAAATGCAAGTATAATGGCACAAGAACTAGTCAAATCTTCCTCCAACCTCAATGCCTAGGTGAAGGAAACCAAAACGATTTAGGGAAGAAGAGATTCGTGGAGTTTGGATACACCAAAATGTGGTATATGGCAAACACGTGTTTGCTGTTTTAGACCCAAAAACCAGCAAAAATAAACTACAAATGGTGTGATATGAGTTTCAAGATGCATGAAAATAGGCAAGAATCCAAAACGCCTATTGTTCCCAAAAAATCTCCACAAAAATTGCTTCAAATCTCCAACAAAATCGCCTTCCTTAGCTGGTCGGGTTTTTGGGAGTGAATGACAAGTGTCATTTTACATGTAATAGTGAAAATCGGGTTTTTATTTTCATATTACAAGTTTAAATTTTCACTTTTCTTTCAACAAGGCAAAATCGGGTTTTTAAGACACAATAGCAAGTTTAAAATGCCTTTATTTTCTCTTTATGGAGCAAATCGGGTTTTTAACACTCAAATGCAAGTTTAAAATGTCACTTTATTTTCATTCTAAGCGAACTCGGGTTTTTGAGAGAGATATACAAGTTATAATAAATTTTAAAGGGAAAATAAAATCCCTTCAACAAGTTTTAATAACTTAACACCAGAGTTACCCGGGGATGCGTCCTCGACCTGAAAACCCCCGTCCCCGTCTCGGGGACGTTTCGGGGACCTGGGGACGGCCAGGGGACATTTCCCCCCGTCCCCAAATTGCCCTGTATTTTGAGGGGACATCCCCGAAACGGGGGGACGCCTGCACTAGCTCTAGGGGACGTCCATACGTCCCGGGGACGGCTGGGACGTCCCCAATCCGTCCTGGGGACGACCAGACGTCCCCCATATCTAAGGCCCTTAAAAAATATTAAAAAAATTTAAAAAGTTGTATTTTCAATTTTTTATTTAAATTTTCTAATATCGACCCCTTATTAATTCAAATTGTTATTAAAAATAAATAAAAAATTAAAAGATAACATTAATTAAATTTTAAATTTATTAATTTAATTCATAATTTTGACAATGAAACTATATGGCAGCAGTGTAGCCTTTGGGCATTTTGACATAGAGATTAGAAAATCGCCAAACTCGGCGAGTCAATAGAAAAATAACACCCAACGCCTTTATTAAAGAATAAGTTTTTTTAGCCTCGCGGGGCATTGCCCCTTGACCCCGCCTTGTATCGCGACAGGGAGTGCGCAAGGGGCGCTGCCCCTTGACCCCACCTTGGGGGCGCTGCCCCCAAACTCCCGTTGAAAAATATGGGGGGAAACTGTGTCGATAGAAGTAGGGAAAATTTAACCTCTGAGTCTATTGATATGCATATTGACAATGTGAATGAATTGAAATTCTGATTTATGAATGCATAATTGCATATTGTCTATTGAGTATTAACAATGTTGTATGTTCAGAATTTACATTCTAAAATGTTTTCAACTTTTCATAGTATCATACACATGCTATATCCATGTTTTATTGTTTTCATATGAATATAATGTATGTATGCATGCTTTATCCATGTTTTCATATGAACATTTAGAATTTTGAAATTTTCCTATATATTTTAAATTTTTCCTATATTTTATATAGCCGTCCCCTTTGCCGTCCCCCACCGTCCCCAAATTTGGCAAAAAAATTTGCCGTCTCGGAAATGCGTCCCATCGTCCCCTGCAGTCCCCGTCTCGGAAACTTGGGGTAACTTTGCTTAACACATGTAATAGGGGAATAAAATCCCCATTACAAACAAAAAACACTAAAATAGGGATTTTACAAAAGAATTACAAGTGACTTTTAAATATGCAATTTAAAATTAACTTGTCACTTATCCAAAATATCTCTATTATGACATAAAAAGCCAAAAAGAATCAAGGGGGAAATTAAAATTAAGTTACAAGTTCTTTTTCCATAAATTGCACTTGTAATTAGCTAAAAATTTCCCTACAAAGACTAAAATAAAGAAAATCATTAAAACTTGCAACTTAAGGAAAATTTCCCACCTGCAGTCTCCAGTCAAGGAGAAAAAACCCGAAATTGAAGGAAAGACATAGCAAACGAACCCAAAATGCGATGTAATTTGAAACGTGTTTCGAAGATGGATTGAGGATTAAGCCAGTCCAAGGGCGAAGAAAAATTATACCCTGGGAAGCGTGCCGTAGAATAAAATTTTCAAAATTTGACAAAAAAATTATGTAATGGTCCTTCATTTTTGAAAACAAAAATGAGGATAACAACTAGCTCTGACTGGGGAATTCTTTCATTTATCCTTCAAGATTGTGAAAGAAAAGAAACCAGATCTCTAAGTGCCTTCCTCTTATCCATTGGGCCACAGAGTCAATCAACGCGAAAACAAACAAACAAAAAGACAAAAAGAAAAAAGAAAAAGATATAAACATTATTTACAAGAAGTTACCTCGAACTTCCATTCAAAGTAATGCTTCAAATGTTGGCCATTATAGGGCAGTGCAAATGGTGTACCATCACGATAAGCCAAGATAAAACTATCTTCTCCAGCAATACAGTGAATAGTGAAGGGTCCTCGCCAAAGAGAATCAAATTTTCCATGTAAACCTTTCGGTTCCCTTCGCTTATCCCAAAGCAACACACAATCACCCACTTGGAATCCTCTTTGCTTTGCTTTTTTGTCAAAAAAGACTTTGACTTGTTGTTGGTGCTGAGTGATCCGGTCCACCACTTGTATTCTTTGTTCTTCCAACTGAGAAAGGTACATGATCCTCTTGTCTAAAGCATTCTTAAAAGTTTGATCTTCAATTGCTTTAGCCAATTTCAGAGCAAGAAGTTCCAAAGTGATGGGTATTTTTGCATTGACCCCATAAAGAAGCTGAAATGGTGACATACCAATAGCCCTTTTGGGTGTAATTTTGTCTGCCCATAAAGCATCATAAAGAGCCTTATGCCAAGACCTTTGGTTCTCTTCCACAAGCTTGCAAATAATGGTAATCAAATTCTTGTTACTCGATTCCACCTGACCATTACCTCGAGGATAATAATCGGATGAATGAGTTAATAAAATACCATATTCAAAGCAAAATTGTGTAATTTTAGAGGAAGAAAATGTGGTTGCATTATCAGTCACGATCTTGTGTGGAACACCAAATCTGGAAATAATATTCTCCTTGAGGAATCTGCATACTATTTCAGAAGTAGCATTCTTTATCGGTATTGCTTCCACCCATTTGGTGAAGTAGTCTGTAGCAGTAAGAACATACGAATGACCTGCACTTGAAGAAGGATTGATCACACCAATGAAATCAATACCCCATTGCCGGAAAGGTTCTTCAACAATCACCGGTTTCAATGGTAACGCTGCAAGTTTTTGTTTGCCCACAAACTGCTGACATTGTATACATTTTTGCACCCATCTTAAAGCATCTTGAAAGAGTGTAGGCCAATAATACTTAGCTCTCAAAATTTTGTGAGCAGTCACTGGTGCAGAAAAATGACCACCACAAACCTTATCATGGAAAGATTCTAGCAATTTGGCTTGTTGTGCTTTGTCAACACAATAGAGGAAAGTACCATCAATTGCTCTTTTGTACAAACCAGTATCCCATAATACAAAGTTCACAGCTTTCAGCTTGATACTCCTCTTTTCCTTGAACGACAAATGTTGTGGACATTCACCATAAGTCAAGAAAAATGCTATTTTAGAAAACCATTCATCATTAGTACTCACAAACAACACCTTGGGAAGATCTTCAGAATCATCCAATTCTTGCTCCTCTGGAATCCCTTCCGCCATGAGCTAACAAAGTCCTCTTCCCCGAACAAGCTTTGTAGGCCTAATCTCCAAATCATACTCTTGGATTTTGGCAATCCAATTCCCTCTTTTTGTGCCAAACTCCTGTTGTGTCAAGATAGACTTGACTGATGTATTAGGAACTAACACAACAATATGAGAATTCAGTATGTAAAAACGAAAATTCTTGACTGCTTCAACAACCGCATAGGCATTCTTCTCAATAGAGGAATACTTGAGTTTATGAGACTTTAAAGGACAACTCATGAAAGCAATAGGAGATTAAATCTCCTCTTAATTCTTCTGCATTAGAATAGCAAACATAGTATGCTCGGAAGCATAACTATACATGATAAACTCCTTGGTGTAGTTGGGACATACCAACACAGGCGTGTGAGCAATTGCATCCTTGATTTCATTGAATGCAGCTTTTCCTTTTGAATTGCAGCGAAAAATGGTCTTTCCTTTCATCATATCCACGATATGACGAGTCTTCTCTGCAAAGTCAGGAATGAATCTCCGCAGAAAATTTACCTTACCAAAGAAGGAATGAACAATGGTCTTACTGGATGATAGAGGAAGAGTTTGAATAGATTTAACCCTTTCAGGATCAATTTTTATCCCCTCCTTGGAAACAATATGACCAAGAAGTTCTCCCTCGGTCACCCCAAAAACTGACTTCTTGGGATTAAGAGAGATGTCATGCTTGCGACATCTTTCAAGTACATCTTTTAGGTGAAAAAGATGATTCTCCCGGTCTTTGGAAAAAACAGTAAGATCATCAAGATATACTACAATATATCTTCCCACGGTACCACAGAAGGCCAAGTCCATAGCTCATTGGAAAGTAGCTCCTGCATTGATCAACCCAAAAGGCATTCTACAGTAGGCAAACGTACCCCATGGAGTAGTGAATGCAGTCTTATGCTGATCAGATTTACTAACCTCAATTTGATTATATCCTGAAAATCCATTTAACATAGATAGCATTTCAGATCCTGTCATTGTTTGCAAAACTTGATCCATGATTGGCAATGGATAGTTATCCTTGAGTGACAATTGGTTAAGATTTCTGAAATCAACACAGATACGTATTTCTCCATTCTTCTTACGCACTGGAACTATATTTGCCAACCATGTTGAATGATGGATGGGAAAGATAATCCGGGCATCACGCATTTTTTGAATCTCAAAAAGAATGGTACCTGAAATTTTTGGATTATACTGGCGCTGCTTTTGTCTAAAGAGAACTGCACCAAGCTTGAGGGGAATGTCATGCTGCACCTCCTCGGGTTGAAAAGATTTAAGATCATCGTATGAATATGCCAAGACATCACGGTATTGGCGCAAAAGCTGAATAAACTGATCTCTTTCATCCGAAGTGCAGTTATTGCCAATATTGACAAATTTGAGCTCTTCATCTGAGCCAATATTATATTTCTCATAGCTCATAGGAGAATCAACACTTTCATGTTGCTGTCTCTTGATATAATGATCATGTTGATCGAAAAGTTTTTCAAGAGAAACCAACCCCTTGGGAATTTTATTTCCTTTCAGCTGAAGAATATTTTCATCTGATTCGGATGATGTTTCAAACATTGAATTTGATGACAAAGAAGAAGGAGAATTACTCCCTTTGAAGTATAGGTTGTTGAAACCATCTTCTGCTTGCAGGAAGTTATTAATCTGCTTATCATCATTGAAAATCTGCCAATGATCCCAATTGTCAGGCACACTGGGTCTACAAATTAATTCAATAATGTATTTATCTTGACCAAAGTCAAGATGGGGAACCAACAAAGTAGCTGAAACAAGGGAATCAGCCCTGTCATTGTACTCACGAGGCACAACTGAGATGCTAAAAGCATCAAAATCTTCAATATTTTCCCATACCAAATTACGATAATGCTTGATTCTATCATTTCTAGTCTGATATATACTCCTTACTTGATAAACTACTAATTTTTTAGATTCCTCTTTTCAATGCAACGCTCATTCCTAACAAAAGCGACTCATATTCAGCCGTATTGTTAGTATTAGCGAATTGCAGTTTGAAGGAATAAGGGAAGAACTCTCCCTTACGAGATATGAGAACTATGCCAGCTCCGGATCCATTTGTAATGCAGCTACCATCAAACTCAAGAGTCCACACATCATTTGAATTGTCATTTTCATTGGAACGACTAGTGCTACCTTCATCCAAAATGGATGCATTATGAAAAGAAAAGTTGTCATCTTCCTCCATAGGAGAAGATGAACTCTCGTCTTTGTGTAGGAGAAAAGTGAAACTCTTTTTGTTGAGTAGATAGTGGAGTATTTTCATCAGCAACAAGAGATGAAGCTTCTTCAACCATGATATATGAACTTGAAGATCCATCTTCCGATGCTTGGTCTTGCTCAATATCAACGAATTTTTCATTTGCTGAAAGTAGTGAAATGTCGGAGCTGCTAGAAGGGCAATCTTCAGCGAACTCCGAGATTTCATCTATATGAAGATAATAATTCCCGAAACCTGAAGATTCAAAAAGAATTTGAGTATGGGCATCATTAGACTTGACAACCATGTACTTGGTTTCTCTTTCAGGAACTAACTTCTGCACAATACCTTTGGTAGGTATTCTTGCTTCAATCATATACATGTTGAGTTCTCCTCCAACATCCTTGCAAAAATTATGGCCAAGTAACATTCCATATGACGTAGGAACATCGGCTACCAAAACAATCATCTTTACTTTATTATCTGGGAAAGCTGCAAATGCAAATTGAGCATCCTTGATTTGCCCAATAAGAGGCACTTGTTTGTTTTCCATGGAATAACAATGACCAAAAGTTTTGGTCAAGGTCAGCCCCAAAGCTTGAGCAACTTTAGCGGGCATGACATTATCAGAAGCACTAGAATCCAAGACACAATTGCTCAATTGAAAACCATTGATCAACAGGGAAATATAAAAGGGTTCTATCTTTCCCGAAGTAGCTGATGGAATGGATACCAAATGATTGGGCAAATTCTTGGGTTCTTGAGGGGTGGTATTTTCTAGTATAGGACAAGTCTTAAAACTATGAGTTAAGCTAATGCATGAAAATAAAAGAATGAGTTTTTACAACTAGTCCTAATGAGGTACCCATGTACAAATTAAAAAATTTCTCACAACTAGAGAAAAGGAGAAAACCCCACGAGGAAAAAATTCTCTCCAAAAAGGAGATGTAAAATGTGAAGGAAGGACTCAATTAGACCCCTCAAAGGCAATTTCTTTCACCTCAAGCATCAACCGCAACTGTAGATAACGAGGTGACTCAAAAGGTTTAGTGAAGATGTCCAATTCGCTCCTCAATAAGAAAATATTCTAAGGAGAGATGATCACCATGGATGAGATGCCGAATGAAATGCATGTCTATCTTGATGTGCTTCATCCTTTGATGTTCAATTAGGTTGCATGCAATGCGAATTGCACTTTGGTTATCACACCAAAGAAGTGCGGGACTAATAAGTGGTAGACCGAAGAAGTGTGGGACTAATAGGTGGTAGACCAAATTTTTTCATACTTTATTGAAGTCACAAAACTTGTTGACTGGCAAGAACTATACCTTGATACTCAGCCTCAATGGATGATATTGCATTGTAGTTTGCTTCTTTCAAGACCAAGCAACTAGATTGGAATCAAGGCAAAAAATAAACCCAGAAGTGGACATCCATGAACATCACCTATCCAATTTTAGTCAGCGAAGCCTACTATCTTTGAAGATCTTGGCTTTAACTGAATGTCAAATTGTGAAGTTACCCTAATATAACTCAAAATGCATCCAAACGCCTTCCAATGACTCCCACAAGGATCACATGAAAAATAGGAGACAATACCAACAACAAAGGTGATATTAGGATGTATTGTCAAATGCAAGGGATTATCGACCAATTGTCTAGCCTCTATACAAAGTAGCATCAATGTTAGGTGTGTTGCAAGTGGCAATCAATGTGACACTTGACTGAAATGGTGTAGGGGTTGACTTACATTTAGCTATATTGAAATAATGAACCATATCAATGGCACACTTCTATTGATGAATGGAGATACCCTCAAAATATTAAAGAACCTAATGACCCAAAAAGAAATGTAGAAGTCCAAGATGTGTGATGTCAAAGTAATCCATTAATGAATATCATATATCTTGAGGCATGGAGGATGAGTTACTAGTGAGAATCAAATCATTGACGTATCATACCAGTATCAAAATATCAGCTCCATGTCTCTAAATATAGACTATCTGATTAGAGTGGCAACATATCAAAGAAAATGCAAGTAGGAAACCATCTATATTTTCATAACAAGCCCTAGAAGCTTGTTTGGGGTAATGTAAAGAACATCATAGCTTGCAAGAAAGAGAAGAATCCTAGTTGAATACTAGAGGTTGCTCCATGTAGATCTCATTAAGATCATCATGTAAGAATGGTGAATAGGTCAACCTTGAGACATAGCTAGAGAAATGAGAAGGTGTCTTGGTTGTAGGAGCAAATGTCTTGATGTAATCAATACCTTTAACCTACTCTTAGCAGAAATCCTTGTATCCCTCAATAGAACCATTCGTTGTGTACATGGTGCGATACACCCACTTGCATCAATCCATTTTTCTTCCTAGAGGAGAAAAACCAAATCCGTTTAATTCTTCATAAATGAAGAATACTCCTCATCCATAGCTTGATCCCACTCTAGAATACTTGAAGCCTTTGAAGAACTTTGCGGACTAGTAGATATAGCATGAATCAAAAGACTAGTACCAGAAAATTGAAAGCAAGTGCCATGAGAAGCCATAGGATCACTGGCTAAAGATCTAGCCTCCTGAATAGTAGTGCGGGCCTATAGGAAAAACATGACAGGGTGGAGGTAGTGGTACACAACCATAAAAAACCATCATCTGGAGTATCCTCCAATGCATAGTTAGCCTCATGAGATAAGGATGGTGGGGTAGGTGGTGAGGAAGAAGAGGATGTAGAATCTGACTGGGGAAGGACTCATCAAATTGTACATCTTTATGAAAGTAGACATCTCTTGTGATAGGATCAAACAATCGATAATCTTTCACATCCTGACAATAGCCAACAAAAATGAATGGTTGACTTTTCTTCGCCATCGCCTTATATTAACCATCTAGTATGAATGCCCAAGCCTCTCTATGAAATACCCTAAAGAAGGAAACATCATGCTTGATATTAGACCAAGCCTCCTCTATAGTGATATTCAAAACTACCTTGTGAGGAATGCAGTTTTGAATATAATCAGCACAATTGATTGCCTCAACCCAAAATGATGGAGCCATAGAACATGACTAAAGAAAACAATTGGCCATCTCCCTAAGTGATCTATTCTTGCATTTAGCAACACAATTCTATTGAGGAGTATAAGGATCCATAAATTGATGATATTACCATAGTGCAATAATCTTGAAATGCCTAGTTCACATTTTCCCTCATTATCTATGTGAATTTGTTGAATAGAATTTAATTGCTTATCCACAAACACCTTGAATGTCTTGAAACTGTTGAAGACATCACACTTTTAGCTGAAAAAATTTAGGAATATCAAAATATTATGAAGCCTCTAAAGGAGAATACTAAGCAAGCTCAAAACCAAAAAAAGGTGTATGTAGGTAGGTATAGGACATAGAGGGCATTGATGTTGCAACCTTATACAGAGGATTATAACAGTACAAAAAAATTAAAACCCAGGTTTTATTGTGCCTATAGGATTATACAAGGGATTGGGGAAGTTGCCTATGAGCTGGAGCTACTGGAGCATAGTAATATTCACAATGTATTCCATGTTTCTTGCCTTAAAAAAGTGTTGGGGCAGCATATTACACTGTTTACAAAGTAACCACCATTGGATGGAAAGGGCAAACATGTCTTGATTCCGCAAGCCAATATTAATGTCAAGAAGAAGAAACTTAGAAACATGATTATTTTGGAAAACTTGGTTCATTGGAAGGATTTGGTTGTAGAAGATGCCACATGGGAAGGAGAGCAGATTCTTGAGCGTCCAAAACTGCAAATTCTTGAGGACAATTATTTTCAAGGAGGGAGGATTGTAATCTCCCTTTCTTTGACCTAGGCATTCGAGGAAGTTCCATGACTTATTTTACTCTTGTAGGATAATCCAAGAAATTGAAAAGTGAATAATTTAATTAATTAAATTAAATTGCCTTAAAATAATATTTTGTGCAGATTTGTATTTAATTAATTTTTATAAAGTGACTTATGTTAGGTTCAAAAAGCAAAAATAATATCAGGTCACTTTACATGGGCCTAAATGATTATTATTTTATTAAAAGGTTAATTTAAAATGTAATTTTTAGAAAGTTCCTTAGGAGGTTATAAAAAGAGGATGAAGGAGCTTATTTGATCATCTCGCCCATTTTATATTCTCGTTGTGAGGTTTGGATTGTGTGTTCAATTCAAAACCCTAGAATGAAAACCTTAAGTGTAATTTAGCTTTTAAGATGAAAGAATTCTGCCTAGTCAAATTGGAGCTGGATTCATAAAGGATTCACAGTTGCATTTAATGGAGATATAGAGATATAGAGTTAAGTTGCCAGTTGTAGGTGTCATGAATTTATAGTTATAATTTATTGAGATTTGTTGGTAAATAATAAATTTGCAAATGCTGTGTACAAGGCAGTTTTGTGTGTGCAGTGTAAAAACAAATAAAAAATTATAATTTAACCTAGGTGGTACCATACATATTAGAAGCGGATGAGTTGATGCACATAAGCCTCCCTATTATTCAGTACAACCTACAACAGGGTCTTCAAGGGTCAACACAACTTACATGGAGTTGTAACACTTTAAAAGGCTGTTGTACACTTTATGGAGGCATCGTACTATTAATAAAGAGTCGTACTGATTCACAAGAGTGCCATACAGTCAAAAAGGGAAGTCTAAAATATTAAAGGCTATTGATTGGTCAATGTTGTACTTTCCAGCTAAGGTCAGCAATGATTCTCATGAATTTTGTGTTCTAATTTATGATTCTAATCTTTAATGGATGGGTTTCTGAATATGAATAAATCTGAAACAGAAAATTTGCATGTTTGATAAATGTTATTTGTGCATCAAAAATTTATATCAGAAGTTTTTGTTTGGAATTCCAATTGTAGTGTTCATTGTTTGTTAATCTATTATTGGTAAATCTTTCAATGTGTATATTTTATGCTTGAAATGCAAATGAAAACAATTTCTAAGCAAACCAACCAGCAAGATAATCTTATATTTAAATCAAAATTACTTCATGCAAAGTGTTTGATGAAATGCCCGAGTTAAAAATAAGAAATATTGCAAGTTTGAGGGCAAAAATCTTGATAGAATTATTACACAAAACCCTTCAAAGTAGATTTATTGATTGATTTTATGATTTTCAAAGTGTTTGATGAAATGCCTATGAGTTTGAGATGAAGTATGCACAGGTTTGTGGAAAAAATTGGTAGGGGTCATTATAGTTTGTAAGGATAAATAGGATAGGAAGCAAATTTTTTGAGTGTAAAAAAAAGCATGGAAAAGAAAATGGATTTTGAAATAACTATGAGCATGAATTATAATTGAAGCTAGAGATGCAAGAGAAAGATTTGGTGCAAGATAAAAATAGTGTGTATGGTTTGATGCCAATGTTAGGCTAGGAAATTGGACTATAAAAATAAAAACAGAAATGGAAATGCAAACCTTAAAATTGTATTCATTCCAAAAGAGGTTCAATGTACATATTTCTCAAATAAGAGTAACTACTAACTTCAATTTTCAGATAAGTATTTAGTACATTATCAAGATGACTATTTAAGTTGTGCAAGATAATAAAATACTATTAAACTATAACCTCTGATTATGTACATAATATTATAGAATCTGCGATATTAAGATGATTACAACTCTATGTGAATAATGGTTGGACAAAGCCACCAATAAATTCCTATTTAATAAACAATGTATGAGGTGAGTTGGTCATTCAACCCTACATGCTGACATATATCCCAATGCAATTCATTAATTAAAGATCTAGAGAGGGTCTAGTAAGATAAAATTACATCAACTTGAACATGCACTACTCACTTTTTTCTTTTGTTGGAACTTAAGCCTTGCCACAATGATTAATCTCTTGGCCCAGTAGACAAAGGCACTGGCTATTACTTTAGAGTTTAGACATATATGAATAAATTATTCCTTTTCGAAGCTAAATCATTGAGAAGTGTTTGACTAAACACAGAATGAGATATCATTTATGCTGTTCTTAAAACCTATCTCATTGAATTTACCAAGCCTTCAACACAGACCTTTCTAGTCAGCTATATACTATATGTAATTAATCTTTGCTCATATGCTCAAAATGTAGCAAAAGGATTATTTTTATATTTTTATACAAGGTGTGAAGGCACGATAAATGTCATACTTCTTAAACTTGTTTTTCAAATTCATTGATAAACAATCAATCTTTTCTTATGTATTTCTTGTGTATGTTTTAAAGTTCCAACTTTCATTTGCTTTAATCATGTTCTGCGAGAAAGCATATAGGTCTAAGCCTTACAGTGAATTTTGTGACATGCTTTGACGTTTTCATGAAATATATTTTTCTTACTAGGTTGCTTTGTTTGGAGAAAGTCTATCTTTAGATGCTGATTTGCTCAGCAAGTAAGTAATTGAAACTGCCAGCATTTGCACTTCAGAAATTTAAAGTATTATTCTATATTTAGAGAATGGAATGAGAAAGGTTTGAATGACGATTACAATAAATTGTTTGCAGAAAGGAGAAAGCATTGCAACAAAGAGAGGTAACTAGTATAAGTATCACATGCAAATGACCATATGCTTTTCATTTCTTAGGTTAAGTATGGATTGAATAGACAAAATTCATTTCTTGATTGGTAGATAAAGGTAACTATGCTTGAATTTTTCCTTTATGGTGTCTTTGATTGACAATAAATTAAAGATTGGTAGTATTTGGATTATCCTTTTACAAAAGAAATAAATAAATTATATGAATGTCCACAAGTGACCAAGATAGGTCAGTGGAAGTTAAAAATACAACTAGAGACTATAGCAAGATGGGGCCAATAGGAGGCTCCAAAGAAGGTGCAAACTATAATATAATTAAAGGAAAAACAAAAGATGGAAGGTATTCTAAAATGTGGGAGGTCAACCCAAACTAGGAAAGCCCAAGTCTTTTTAAAACTAAGAAATTCATGAACAACCATGATGAATAAAAAGTAGTCTATAAGTAGTCCAAATATTTAAGATAAAGGTCTCATTACTAAAGTAAATTCCACTTTTCTGGAAGGCATTAGATTCCTTGCTTGGAGAAGGTCTATCTTTAGAGGGTCATTTGCATAGAAAGTTAATGAAACCATCACTAGTTTTACTTCAGAGATTTTAAAGTCCTATTCTATATTTAGGAAATGGAATAAGAAAGGTTTGGCTTTGGATGATAGTTGGAATAAAAAAGCATTGTACAAAGGAGGTAGAATTGCAAAAAAGAGTTGTAAATGATCATATGCTTTCATTTCATAGGTTAAGTGTAGTGTCCCCAAATAGGAATTTTTGTATATTTTCTGATTTTTGATGCAAAAGACAAACTAGAACAAAAAAACTGGAACTAATTGCTGGACACTTGTTATCTAACTCTCTATGGCTGGAACTTAACTTCAACTTCACACTAACAGAAAAATAAAACTTGTAGATAATAAATAATCCATAAGAAAGAGGTATTAAATGTCGGATATGAAATGGTCAGCCAACTAATCACTCTTTGACATGAAATTACTCTCAGATTAGTCAAATCTGTCATACACGAATAGCAATGCTGATATAACTTAAAACCCCAAATGCCAACAAACATTCAATAATGGAATTCTAGGGTATTAAACTTATTAGGTCTAAATTAAGTACCAAATTATTACCTTCAAAATGTATTTATTTAATTTGTAACTTACTGGAGCAACTTAAAAGGGATGATATGCACAATTTTAGACTCACAATATTTGAGTTTTGGCCTAGAATACTGAATGAACAACTGCCACAATATAGAAACCCTTTAAGATGTATCACTATCTGTGTCTTCTTAAACTGTTATCTTTTCAACTATCTTTAAAAAAGATGAAAAATTGTGCTAAATATGTCCTTTTTTGCAGATTTAGGTAATATGTCTTTGGCATTTAGGGGAATAAATACATTGATAAAAATAAGACACGTCAAGCACTTCTTGTCCTCATGGTAAATAGTGATAAACATATTGAGGTTTTTGTTGTATGGTGAGAATTAAAAAAAATTCTTGCAGGATGCTCTTAAAGCCGAGAAACGAGCAATAAATGATAAAGATGATAGAATAACAGTGCTTCGTTTGAAAGTGGAGGTAATTCCTATTTCAGAAAAATAAACAGTGGATAGTAAAACATAAAATTGATTTTGATGAAGGAATATTTTCCAGATCCTTGATTTATAGCATAGCGAAAGGTCTTTATTTCAATGATGACATGTTTTCTCATGCTTTTATTAATTATGTGATTTCTATTGAAGGCTAAATGAATATCTTTACTGATCTGTTACAGCCCAGACTGTAAAAGGTGAAGCATTAGAAAGTGTTCAACAAGCACAAGAAGTAGAAGCAGAGGCGAATCTATTATGGCTTATGATGCAAAGAATGATTTTAACACAAGAAGAGATGGTTTGCTAGTTATTGAATATCTTAAATGATTTCATGGATTAAGGTTGTTTTTGCTAGTAGTTTTGGTCAGAATCTAATGTTTTGTAGTTATTGATTAGGAAGAAGTGGTTCTCAAGAGGTGCTGGCTTGCTCGTTACTGGGGTCTAGCTTTTCACCATGGTAAGCTTCTATCCTCAGCTTTGTTTTCTTGGCTTTCAAATATTGAGTTTTCTTGATTATATAAAACAAAAACTAATGACCATCTTCTTCCTATCTTACATTTTTTCACATTAGTGCGGTTGATGATTGATGTACATGTTATCTTGTGTTGTCTTGTCTGATTTATTATCAACTGGCTCTAGAAAGTCTTAGTTATAGCTTAAAAACATGGATGTTAGGTGGAAAATCCTTCATCTTTACCATATTTTATTTTTGATTTATATATTTTTATGAGGGGAATGCATAAGGAAAATAAATAGAAAGTGCATGCCATGATTGTCCCAAAATAAAGTTGCTAATTGAGGCATCATTCTTTGTTTTCATTTGTTAGCATCTTCAAAAAAAATTCTTATGTCTTATTGTTGTGATGTATTCACACATCGCCCCATTGCAAATGGGGACCCCTACTTTTTGCTTTCTAGGGTTTGTTTTCTAGGTCTTTTAGGGTTTTGTCTATTAGCCTTTGCATGATGAGTGTTGTCAGGGGGATTACTGGATAGCAGGCTCTGCTTGAGCTAGGTTGAGTCAGTAGATGCTCCAGGTTAGGGTTTCTTTGAAAGTCTTCCTTAGGGCCTGGTTTTGCTTTTGTTGCTAATTGTGTCTTGCTTGGTGAGTAAGTATCATTCTTGAAGGTCCGAGCTAGGTCAACTTGGTGAGTGATGAAGTCTGGAATGTCATCCTGATCTTCAAATGCCCTGAAATTTGGCTGTCTGGAATGTCCTGATCCTGAAATTTGACCAAGTCTGGAAAACTGAAGAATCCTCCAAAAACTAGATTTTGCAATATGACTCCTGAAGGTCCGAAACCACTCTCAAACATCCTGACAGTATATATGGAATATAACTTAAAGTATAAGAAAGAAGAAAGATATTCCATAAAATGATCCTGACAAAGAGACTAAAAATCAAGAATTTCGCTCTGGACCCTTCCAAAGGGTCCAGAGCGAAATTCTCCATAAGACATTCTACTTTGACTAAAACCTAGAACTAACGCATTCCTAGGCTTGAATGAAGGTAAAAACGCTTGTTTGAATGAGGAAATGTGAAAATGAAGTCAGGATTTGAGCCCAAGGATGATTTTCGCTCCTGACCCTTCCAAAGGGTCCAGAGAGAAATTCATTTTTCTCCACTTTGCTCTTTGACATGACCAAGTTTGTTGACTTCTGGGGCGTGATGGGAAGGTTTTGATGCACATTTGTCCTTGAGAGGAGATTTGAGGTGACAAAATGATGGAAACTAGCCTAAAGTAGGAATTTCGCTCCTGACCCTTCCAAAGGGTCCAGAGCGAAATTCTTGAAAACCTCATTTTCTCCCTTGTTTAGACCAACGTTCTAGTTTTGAGGTGATGGGATGTGAAAATGTGAAGGATTTTGGCCAAGATTAGGAATTTCGCTCCTGACCCTTCCAAAGGGTCCAGAGCGAAATTCTTGAAAATGCTCATTTTTCTTTTAGCCAAAGTCAGGACCAAGGTGGAAATGAAAGGAAAGTAGTCTATGTTTGCCTCCCAAGGAAGATTAGAGTTTGAAAAGTCAAGAATCAAGGTCAAAACATGATTTTCGCTCTTGACCCTTCCAGAGGGTCTAGAGCAAAAATCCTTATATCTCTTGTTTTCTTCCTTGTTTTTGCTAGGCGTTGGCATGATGAAGGAGGAATTAGTATGTTCTTGCCCTAAGAGGGAGTGGGATGCTTTAGAAAATCAAGTTTTTGCCTAGGAGATGAATTTCGCTCCTGACCCTTCCAAAGGGTCCAGAGCGAAATTCATTAGATACTTCATTTGCTCTCTTGTTTTAGCTTGAAACCTTGCTCCTTGGATGAAGAATGATCTATGTTTGCTCCCAAATGAGATTGACGGTTTGAAAATTGAACAAACAAGCCCAAATCATGATTTTCGCTCCTGACCCTTCCAAAGGGTCCAGAGCGAAAATCTTCTTAGACCTCATTCCCTTCCTTGTTTGACCAAATTTTGATTTGCAAGGTATCTTGAAAGGAAGAATGGACATGTTTGGCCTTTGGAAATGTTTGAAAGCATTGAAAAATGAAGGATTTTAGCCAAGAGGGTGAATTTCGCTCCTGACCCTTCCAAAGGGTCCAAGGCGAAATTCTTGGAAACTCATATTTTCTTCTTGGAGATGGTCAAATTCTTGAGTTTTATGGCATGGTTAGAAGGACTTTGATGTGTTCTTGCCTTTAAATATTGGATTGAGGTAATGGAGTAGTCAAAACAAGCTCAAAATAGGAAATTCGCTCTTGACCCTTCCAAAGGGTCTAGAGCGAAATTCCTAAAATCTCTTATTTTCCTAGCAAAGTCAAGTCAAACTTGGGTTTTTGTAGCTTGGATGGGTGAGAAGTGTTTTCTTGCCTTTCAAGGTGGATTTAAGGTGGAGCCCAAAGGGTCGTACGGTGGTGAGGAGGGTGTACGGTGTGGCCACAGGAGGTTGTACAGTGGTGAGGGAGGTGTGCGGTGGGGCCAAAGAAGGTTGTACGGTGGTGAGAAGGGGAGGGGTGGTAGCATGGTGTGTGACTATGAAGATGCAGAGGTACGGTGAGCTTCAGCAGTTGTGTGGTGACCTTCCGGAGTAATGGATTCTGAATATTAGGAGTCCTCCTTATGCATGTAAACTAGATTAACAGGGACGCAGAGAAAGTAAACAATGATAAAATTCAAGATTTGCTAGATCCGGAATGAGTACAATGACAGAATAGGATGAGAGGTGAACCTCACCGAAACTGTAAATACCAAATAGGGAGGGTCTTTCACCTCCGAAACGGCGGATAACAGAACTCCAACAAGAATTCGCACAATAGAGAAAAGATACCAAAAATTCGCATACCTACAACAATGACTAACATGGCCATATATATGGGCTCCGGGAAACTTCCCGAAGGGTTACAAACGGGCCGACACGACCAACCAAAACTTGTCTAATCTAATTAAATAAAAGGGCCCGAAAGATTTGTTATTAAATTTGGAGCCTTACAACAAAATAACTAGATTTATTATTTAATTATATCGGGGACATCACATCGGATCTGCCTATAAGTTTTGAAAAAACCTTGATGGCCAGCAAGAGGAATGTCATGAAAAGTCTATAATACCTTCTCCTTCAACTTAGATTCAGGTAGAAGAAGGATCCTACCCTTGTACATAATCAATCCATCAACAAATCTGTACTTTTCATCATGAAAAGTGCCCTCAATAATGCTGGTTGCAAACTAATTTTTGGCATAATCAGCAAGCAACAAGTCCCTTCAATCAGCTGTAAGCTCACTCATAGAGCTCAAATGGGGTCTTCGGGAAAGAGCATCTGCCACTATGTTGTTCTTCCCTTGGACATACTCAATGTCAAAGTCATAAGCTTGAAGCTTACCAACCCACTTGTGCTGCCTCTCTTTCAAATCCCTTTGGTGCATGAAATGTTTAAGACTGTTGTGATCAGTCTTAACCACAAACTTACTCACCACTAGATATTGCCTGAACTTCACAAGAGCATGCATGATGGCAAGCATCTCTTTGTCATAGATGGAGTACAATCTTTTCTCTCCGCCTAATTTTTTGTTGTCAAAGACAATAGGGTGCTTGTCTTGCATGAGGACTGCACCAACGCCTTCACCATGTTGTCCTCATTTATGTTTTCTAAAATGAAGGACCATTACATGAAATTTTTGTCAAAAAATGAAAATTTTACTGTATGGCATGCTTCCCGAGGCATAATTTCACCTAATCCTTGGATTGGCTTAATGCTCAGTCCATCCTCGAACCACTTTTCGAATTTCGTCGCATTCTGGGTTCGTTTGCTATGTCTTTCTTTCAATTTCAGCTTTTTTCTCTCTAACTGTAGGTGAGAAATTTTCCTCGAATTGCGAGTTTTAATGATTTCCTTTGTTTTAGTCTTTGTAGGGAAATTTTTGGCTAATTACAAGTGCACTTTATTGAAAAAGAACTTGTAACTTACTTTTTATTTTCCCCTTGATGCTTTTTGGTTTTTTAAGTCATAATAGGGATTTTTTGGATGAGTTACAAGTTAATTTTAAATTGCATATTTATAAATAACTTGTAATTCTTTTCTAAAACCCCTATTTTACTTGTTGCAGCTGTTCATAAAATTACAAAACTTGTTGGTGAAGGGAGTAATCCTACAAGTTCTTCCAGTTCCCAAGAACCAATTCATGGAGTTGAGAGAGCTGCCCAGAAAGTACAAGCATTGGATTCTTGGGTGGATCAACTTCATGATCTATGTGCACAAGTGCTGAAAGTCATTTTCCAAATGTCTAAGTTGGAGACTGTTGAAGAGAAATTGAATCATACCTCCGACACTTTCAAACAGAATCTGGAAAGGGTTGAAGGTAGTTTGACAATCTGGTGCACCATGCCCCAACAACAGTTCAGTGTTCTTTAGGAGCATGCCATTATTTCTTCCAAGGTCATGTACTTGGAATTTGAAGAACTTCTGGAGAATAAAGCCCTTGTTCTCAAATCCCTCATTGAGGAGATTGATGATGCAATGAGATTGCGGGTTGAAGTATTCCAAGGTATTGTTTCCCATTGTGAGAAGACCTCTTGCAACATAATGAGTCGGAATGGATAGCTAATACCAGAAGAAGAAGTTCTTGCAGATCTATAGATGAGGATTCATAATGAATGGAGGAGCGAACAATTCTCAACTGCTTCAATTCAGGTTCTGATGAAACATCAAATCTTTTTGCACGAATTCCAGTCCATCTTGGAGAGGAACGATTCTATCCTTCTTCGATGCCATGATATCATTGTGAAGACCATGGTTGTTGCCAAGAACACCCACGAACCGAATCCTGCTGAGCTACGAATGATCATCCAAAAGTTCGAAGGATTCATGTCTTCACACACTGCAGCTTAAGTGTTTTTCAACACTTAGTTGTATTTTTCCAGAATTGTAATCTCTTAGTTGTAGTTTTTCTTTTGACAGGTTACATGTAAAAGCCTTTTGTAAATTGCAAGTTAAGTCTTTACTTGCACTTTTGTAATTACATGTAAGGCAACTACAAGTTGTGTTCAGTTAGGATTGCAGTTGGAATAAGTCTTAGTTAGTTATTGAATAAGTCTTGGTGGTTGAGAGAATCTCTCAAGTTAGTTAGGATCCTCCCACCTTTTTGTCAAGGCTCCTCTTCTATAAATACTTGAGGGGTCTATTGTAATCTTTATCTTTTTGAAAGGAAGCAAAAAATCTGCCAAATTTGCAACAAAGAAGTCTTTGAGCTTTTATGTGTAAATTGAAGAATTGAAAGGAATAAAAGAAAATTGCTCAAGATTTGAGACTTTGTGCTTCATTCTTGAGTTTGTGTTCCATATTACCTTTCTTGCAAGTGTTTCTTTGAGAACTTAATCGAAACTGATTTGCAGTCTTTGAGGTGCAAGTATTGGAGATTAATTTAGTTAAAGTAGAAGTTCTATTAGGAAAAAGCTGTAAGACTTTGTGGTTACACTTGTTCTTAATAGAGTTTAGAAGTAAGTAGATTTTATGAGAAATAGCTATGAGTCTTTGAGCTCACACATGTTCTTGCTGTCTTGTGTAGAAATAATAAGATATTTCAGTCTTTGTGCTGTTATAATTTGTTCTTAATAAAATTAGTATAGAAAAGGGTAGATAGGACTTCATATAATCAAGACTTTGAGCTTGATATTGCTGTCCCGTCCTGAAGGAAGTGACGGAAGTCTTTGAGCTTTCAGGAAACTTCATTTCCTTTCTCTCATTTCATTTCGAAAGTTGTTACTGCTGTTTTATATCAAATCGCTATCACTTTTCTGTGAAGAGAAAAGGATATTGCCTTTCTTGAAAGAAGAAGAAAGGCTGTTGTCCCATCCCATTTTATTTTTAAGCTTTAGATAGATAGGGGGAGCCTTCCCTTAATTAGGAGAGTTTTACTCACACACTGTGGTTGAAACCACAATTTTGTATATTTCCCCAAGTGTACAAAAGTTTCAACCAACAATTTTTGGCAACTCTGCTAGGGATATGAACGCATATGGAAGCCTCATGCTTTCGTTTGAAGACTAGTGTCTTGCTGATTTTTTTTTTTTTTAAAAAGGGAATAACTTTTCTTGGGTTTCTTGCTGATAAGAGATTGGAAATATGTAACGTCCCCACTTTGAAATAAAATTTAATAATAAATGATAATAATAAAATTAAAATATTTAAAATTAAATTAAAATATAAAATAATATAATTAAATATGATTAATTAAAAATTAATTAAGTTAATGAAAAGTCAAAAGACATGAAAGGAAAAGTTGTGACTCCCTCAACAATGAGATATAAAAGGGAGAAGAGAACCTCACATGAGAGGGGGCATAATTTGGAAATGAGAAGTGCAGATCTAATTTAAATAAAAAGTGCATATCTGATTATGAGAGGTTGTGTCCCTTTCAAAGGGCAGAAATAATGAAGAGTTGCACTCTATCAAAGGGAATGGTGAAAGGGTGTGTCTCTTGCCAAAGGGCATACATGATGAAGAGGTGTGACCTCTCCCTCACATTGAGAGATATAAAGGAAAGGAATCAAAAGCATCTAGTAAGAGCACCATGGATCAGATCAGATCAGAACTGTTATTAAGTTACACGCAGTAACATCCTTGTTTTTGGTGGTATGCATGGGGATGTGTTTAATAAGTATCCTTAATATTAAATATATGAAGCCCAATAATGTTCTTATGCAGAATTAATTGTAATACTAATATGTATGATAGTCATACTTAATTTCATATACGTATTCACAATACATAAGAAATATATATACTTATAGTCTAAATCATGTTATTACTTTCTGTATTTAAGAAGATGGGATTGAGATGTTCGAAAGAGGGGCAGTCTAAATCCAAGCAATAGGTTAAGTCCCAAGGTAGGGTGGGGATCTGTTGTGACCATTTCACACATCGCCCCATCGCAAATGGGGACCCCCTCTTTTTCGCTTGTTTTCGCTTTCGTTTTTAGGGTTTTGTTAGTCCGTTAGTTGTCTGGATTTAGGGCTAAGCCTTAGGGTTTTAAATCTTGCCTTTTCAAGCCAAAATCCAGTCATTTTTGAGAGCTTTTGAGCTTTCTTTTCTAGAATGCAAATTTTGAATGCAATGATTTCGCCAAAATGGTCTAATTTTCAATTGAAATGTTCATGCAGAGCTTAAACTTGTTTAAATGATGATCGTCAATGTGAATTTTTGTCTGATTGAATATTTTGACCAAATTTTGACTTTTTTGAAGTTTGATCCTGGGCATTGGAATTGATTTGTTTTCGCCTCGTGAAGTGTTAAAATGTGAAAAATCTTGTTATTTTGGCCTGTAGGAGCAAAATCGCTCCTGTCCCTCAGTGAAGGACGGGAGCTCATTTTCAGATATCTCATCATTCTTGCAGAGTCCGGACAAATTTTACGTTTGAAGTGATAGAGAACGACAAGATCTTTCATTTGAATATAAATTGAAGATTTTCATGAGCGCAGAAAGGCCTCCAGGAGGAAAATCGCTCCTGTCCCTCAGTGAAGGACCGGAGCTACAATTCAAATTTTGCCTTGTCCTTGCAAGATTTTGAAAACTTTATGATTTGAGGACGTCCAAAGGAAGGTGCTTTGCCAAATGAATATAATTTGAGATGCAAAAACGAAGGAGAATGACCTATATTGACCAAATCGCTCCTGTCCCTCTCCAAGGGACCAGGGCGAGGTACCTTGTAGCTCTCGTCCCTCTCCCAGGGACTAGAGCGATTTCCTTCATTATGCAAAATCCAGACAAAGGTCAAGGAAAGTTTACGTTCAAAAACAAGGGAAAACATGAGATGAACGCATTGAATATAAATTGAAGATTTTTGGGACGTCCATAACAGTGTTAAATGCCTAGTTCGCTCCTGTCCCTCAGGAAGGGACCAGAGCGATTTTTGATATAATTGCTTTTCTTGCAAAGTTACAGATGATGTCGAGGCATGGACGAACGGAGTGAAGAGGGACGAATCCGTTGAATATAAACTTGGAACCTGGCAAAGTGAGGTAGTGGCCACAAGGGAAGGATCGCTCCTGTCCCTCTCCAAGGGACCAGGGCGATACATTGATGATAATACTCCCTACGCAAGTTCAAGGTCGTTCCTCCGAAGTTCAAGGTCGACACAAGTCAAGACAAGGTGGCGAGGGACATTTCAAGGCGTCTTCATCATGCGCAAACACTCAAAGGACGTTAAAATGAAGAAATTGACACCCTATAACATAGATCGCTCCTGTCCCTTAGGAAGGGACCAAGGCGATGTTAGATGCATTGGCCATTTCATGCAAAATTTACGTAAGGACAAGACATTGCAATGTTTTAGAGGGTCCATGGTATGGTAAAAGGATGATAAACAAGAGTTTTGAACGTGAAATGATCATTATTTTGAGCATGGAGACTATATCGCTCCTGTCCCTCTCCAAGGGACCAGGGCGATTTGCTTTGGATTCCTTGTTTTGCTTCAAGATCAAGCTAAGTCAAGACGTCTTAAGATAGCATATGGTCCAAGGCATCGTTTGAAGATAATTCGCAAAAGTGTTGAACGTCCAAACATTGCCAAATAATGTAAAAGCCTCACATCGCTCCTGTCCTTTGGACAAGGACCAAGGCGATATCATCAAAAGCACGCACGTTCCTTCAAAGATCAAAACGAAGCAAGGTTAGGTAAGGTGAAGGACGACGTTTGAAGGGCATTACAATGAAGATCGAAGTGCAAAGTTGACAAGGTCAAGGAAAGGACATGGATCGCTCCTGTCCCTCTCCAAGGGACAAGGGCGATGATCCCTTTAATACACTCAAAACTTCATGCGAGCAAATGGAATAAGCGCAAAAGACACGAACAAAGGATGCTATTCGCCCACAATAAAAAATCGAAGTTAAAAGATGCAAGATGGACATGAAAACAAGAAGATCGCTCCTGTCCTTTGGACAAGGACCAGGGCGATGTGCACTTAAAGGACACCCATATGCGCACACAAGGCGATCAAATTCGAAGGACCATCAAGGTGATCGATTTTTAACGTGGAGATGAAGGAGTTGGACGTAAGAAATGCAAAAGTCAAGACAAAATGGTGAATCGCTCCTGTCCCTCTCCAAGGGACCAGAGCGATGAGGTACGTCCCTTTGTTTTCCAATTTTGGCGCCAAATAAACAAATTTAAATTTCCTTAAATACTAAATCGATTAAAAAATTGAAAATCCATTTTTATTTAGCATTTAATATGGCGTTATCTTTTATTAATTATTTTTTGCCTTTATTAAAAATCGAAATTCTCATTTAAAAAAACGCAAGGCATTAATAATTAATTATTTAATTAATATAAAAATCGATTTGAAGCGCCCAATTAGGCAAGTCGGCCTTGTTATTTTATTGCAAATCATTTAAAAAATGGTTTTATTTGTCAAGTCGGCCTAAGGGGTGAAAGGGTATGAGCGCTATTTATAAGGGGAGTGAAACGTTCATTTTCACATAATCATTTTTACCTTTCTTCATGCGAATCAAGAAGAGGCGAATATAGTGCGAAGTGTGTTCAAAGGTGGTGCGATTTCAAACCAAAGGTGGCGCTAGTATCATCTTGTGTGGAGTGCGAATTGCGTTGAAGGCCAAAGGTGGTGCGAATTGCATTGAAGACCAAGGGTGGCGCGCTTAGACATTCCAAAGGTGGTGCGACTTCAAACCAAAGGTGGCGTAGACATTCCCAAGGTGGTGTGAGGCGTGCGAGGTGTGTTTAAAGAGGTGCGAATTGCATTGAAGATCAAAGGTGGTGCGAATTCGAAGACCACACCAAGAGCGAATTTGAAGATCCATCCAAGACCACGCCTAAGGCGAATTTGCTAAGGACTTGGTGATTTATTTGTGCGAAATTGAAGATCACATTCTCTCCAGAGGTGGCGAAATCAAATTTGAGGGGATCATATTGAAGATTATCTTTATACCTCAATTTTGCCTAGGCAAATTTTGTTTTTGCATTCTAGAGTTAGCTCTCTATCGAGGTATGGCGATTTAATTATTATTGCTTTATTCATTCATCGTCATATTTCAATTTTTGAATTTTGAAATTTTGAATCTCTTAGCTCAATCGTTGTATTTTAGGAAATGATAACTCTAGGGACTTATCATGAGGTTTCCTAAAATCTATCTCTCTTATCTACGTTATTTATTGCAAAATCTATTTCTTATAATGAAATGTTGTGTAGGTATGGCGACCCCAAAGGCGGGAGCATCCACCAGTCGCTCGGCTCTCATGAAAGAAGATCAGAAGACTGAAGAGGTGGAGACCAAGATCGTGTCCAAGTGGAGTAACGTTGGAGATACAAACTTGGGAAACTTTAGCACGAAGAAGTTCCGAGAGGTCCCTTACATCGGCAAGCCATCACCTGTCGCCCGGAGAATAATAGAGAGTGGCATCATTAAGGCGGCCGGTTTTCCTCCAGCCATTCAGTGTCACGAGTTGATGATCGAGTGTGCCCGTCATTACAATCCACAGTCCAGGACAATTGTGTCCAATGAGGGAAACACTTTGGCGTACCTTTCAGAGGAAGCCATAAGTGAGGCCTTCCATCTTCCAGAGCACAGGGACATGATATACAAGAGCATTGAAGGAGCCAGATCAGTGTACGATGATGATCCAGATGCTTGTCTAAGCATAATCAACAAGAACTGGCTACTCAAGAGTCGTCCCCGTCTGAGCAAAGTACCGAACACACCACACCGGATCGATTTCCAAGAGGAGTACAGAGATTTGATTACCATGCTCAACAGAGTTACAGGAGCACCTCATGCCTTCTATTTTGAGAAATGGATGTTTTATTTCATCCAGGTGATTGTTCAAGGAAAGGGTACAATACATTGGGCTAGGGTAATTAGCCATTGCTTAGACGTACAATTGAGAAGACTCAGGGCTACTAAGTCCTTCCACATGAGTTCATACGTCATCTATGCCTTAATCAGGAGCGTTGAGTACGCAGGACTACCTCACAGAGGAGTGATTGGAAGAGGACCCGGCGAGGTCAGAGTTTGTGAATCCTATACCTACTTGCATCATCCACCAGGGAAGAACTACAAGTTAATCAATGATACTTTCACGATGAACATCACCAGGACGTTGCAAGGAGGGATTCACAACAGGTTATCTCAGGATGCCCAGGAGTTAATCAAGAGGTACGGTGCTTGGTTCATTCAGTTTCCCAAGTTCACTTACATTAGAGTGTATGGATGTCCTTTACCTCCATACATGTTGCCGAGGTACCCGACAGATAGAATTGTGTTACTTGAAGTAACAAGGCAGTTGGCAGCATATGTGAAGGCATTCAGACACAGACATCAGAATGGAGTTCAGGTACCTATTATTTTGGGTAATTCAGTTGAGGTATGTCCCAATGTCTCAGCCATGGATGACGCAGAGAGGGAGTTAGCCTTGTATCCTTTTTCATCTTTTGCTTGGAGGAATAGTTTTGATCCTCATGGACATTTAGAAGAGACAGTCGGTAGAAGATTTAGACATGAATACCAAATTGAAGATTTTATGATGAATCTCCTAGATGATCTTGAAGTGAAACGCAAGATACATTCTAGATTGCCTTTGGATTTCATCAGGAAATGTAAGATTTACAGAGTAGCCGACCAAGCTCAGGACAACGGCAGGCACATCCAATCTTCATATGATAGAGAAAGTAAAACAATTAGTTTGAATTGGAATGAGCCCGAGGCCGTGGATTTAGATGATTTGATGGCACCAGTCTTGTCTTGTACTCGCAGATGGGTAGACATTCAACATCAGAAGTTGAGAGAACAAGGCATAGCCATGTCTTTTACTTTGGAAGAAAAGCCAGCCGAAGGTGGAGCCAGTGTTAGTGAAGGCAATCCTAATCCTAGGAATTCAGGTGAAGGTAACCTTCGATGTGCCAGTGAGGGCAATCTCCATCCGAGAGGTTCAAAGAGAAAGGAAAGATCAGAAAAGAAAGAGCCTTCCAAGAAAAAGCAAGGTGCTAACAAAGACCAAACACCAGGTACTTCTTCCAGGCCAGAAGATAGAACAGTTCGAGTGGAAGAATCCATGGAATCGATGGTACAGAATGACAGACAGGAGGAAGAACAGGCACAGCATGTTTCATCCGATGGATCTCTCCAAGACTATGATTTAGATAATGATAATGAAGTAACATCTCCTCCCAGACAAGAAGAAGTAGTACACAAAGAAATTCAAGTTCAAGAGACAAGATCAAATATCCCAGATTGGTTGAAGGAAAGATTGACTAAGGTGATCGTAATTGAGGACGAGGACAGTGCAATCGATCTAGAGAGCCTTGTTGGACGCTCACATATGACAACAGAGAAGAAGAAGGCTACAAAGATGTCCAAGATGATTCGAGATGAGACTGGATCTAGAAAACTGCAGATAGCTACACCGGCAGCAGACAAATATGAGGGTGAGATCCTAGCAGAGGACTATCATATACAGACTATTGAGTTAGGACCATCCACAGCAGAGCAGACTTTAGATGATGCCACCGACACATTTGAGGCATTGAAGGATAAGTTTAGAGAAGAAGTAGAAAAGAATAGAAAGCTTGAGAGAGAGGTCGGTGCATGGAGAACATATTTCAGTCACATCAATGAACCTTTGGGACGTCAGGATCCAGTTAGATCACCATTGCAGGCATTGCCCCTTCAATCAATTAATGAAGCAGAAAGATTCAGGAATATGGTTCAGCGTACATGTAATTGGATGGATAGATCTCACACGGTGGCCATTGAGTTTATTACAAGGATGTCGAAGATCACCCATCAGGCTATCCAAGTTCTTGAGATAATCCACAGATTGATGGCAACAGTAGCTGCATTTGCCCATACCAAGGACGTTGTCATCCCTGTCTTGAAGGTTATAAGACATACATCTAGAAGAATTTTAGCACGAGAGAGGATCTTAGAAGGTGATTCTCACAGTTTGTTTCAGTGGTCAACCTTACTCCATATAAAGAGTGTTCTCTTTGAGGACATCAGCGTTAGATGTGGTCAAGTTGAGGAGGTGATCAATCCGATCCAGGACAGAGTATTTGAGGTACTTCGTACCATTCTTGGCAGGAGGATCGAGGTCGAGACAGATGTGGATTTACAAGAGTTTGAGGATAGAATCACTATCATCTTTCGCAAGGACGCAGATGTTACAGATGAGCAGTATGATCAGATGTATGCCACCATGCTCCTGATTGATAGAACAAAGGAACTTGAACCTACTTGGGACACAGCTCTTCTAGATGCATTTGATCAGGTTATCCACTTAGAAGAGAGTATCAAGAATCTTCCCGAGATTCCAATCACAGAAATCGAAGGAATCGTGACAAAATTCATTGCATATGCTAAGAAGGAAAATTGGAAAGGGAATAAGATTCTAGATGAAAGGTTGTTACAGATGACATGACATCTTATTTCTCATTGGTTGATACCTCCTAGATTTTTGTGCCAAATTTAATATTTGGCTATGTATTTAATATTGTTCAGTAAAAAGGAGGTCATTTGTAACAAACCCTAATTAGGGTTTAGGTGTCATGATCTTGTCCGTTGATTTACGTTCAATCTGGACCTTTCATTGTAATTGGGGATGCTATTTATACCCCCATTTTCATTTCATTTGTAATAGTCAGTTAATAGAGAAGAGAGTTAAGAGTGAAATAGAGAGATTAGAATTGTAAGCAATTTTTATTTTGTAGCAAGATTGAGTCTTGAAGAGAGAAGTTCAAGCAATTGTTGTATATGATGACTTGGAAATCAATAAAATATTGAAGTTATGGTGTTTTGTTGCAAGTTTCTTGAGTTATCTTCATGGTTGTTGGATGTACTTGAATCACGCTCAATCAAAGTAGTTTGTTAATTAGAAAGACTAAGTGTGAGATTTGATATTTGGTAGGACTCGCAATCCAAACCACTAGCTTCTTGCTGATTGTAGGAACGCCTTGTGTGGTCGACTGGAAAACACCTTGAGTCCTTAACCTTCAAGCATTTTCGTATCTAGGACATGTACCTTCGTAGTAGTGTCCTTGGTCTTTGATGCATTGAATATCATTATTACCTTAGAAGATCGCACTAATTTCAGTTGAGTTGTTGTCTTATGGCGAAATTGAAATTGGTTGAGTCTTGCCAAATCTCATCCATGCTAAGTCGTTCATAGGGTTAGGCTAGATTAGACCTCTTAAGCCCTATCTTTTTCCATTTTTTTGAAAGTTCCTTTTAGATTAGTGAAACCTTCGAACTATTGAATCCGTAAGAAGCCTTGAAGGAAACAGCAAATCACATCATACCACTAAAAAAGCTTGTCCACACGTGGAGACCCCACTAAAAGAACCTTGGAGTCCACCTAACTGATCCTTTTTGCAGATCTTCAGCAGTTAGAGACTATTTTCTCAAGAGAGGATAAGATGCCTGTCGGTATTTTATTCTGTGTATGATTGTGTACAAAATACACGTCAACAGGATCAGCGACCAATAAGCCTTAAGGGTGTAGACCCAAGATAGGTAAGGGCTTGGATCTGTAAACTTTGAGGGAACCTATTGTAGTTGGTCTCTAAGCGCTTTGGTAACATATGTAAACCCTTCTCCCTTAAAACTGAAGTAGTAGCAGGGTTTGATAGCTATATTAAGAACTACGAATAATGAAATTAATCAACTAATGAGGAAAATAGGCAAGCACTTGTTAATAACTTATTGAAGGAAATCTATCAATTTTAGTATATTTAAATAGATCAGGTAGGGGACATTACAAAATATTTTGGTAATTCTATCTTATAATCTCTGATATAAATTTGTTTGGCCCATCCGAGTCACCAATAGTTTTTGGCGACTCTGCTGGGGACACGAATGCATTGAGAAGCCTCACGCTTTTGTTTGAAGTCTAGTGTCTTGCTGATTTTTTCAGAATTTTATTACTGTGGTTTTACAGATTTCTCGAAGCTGGAAGGTTTGTGTGTTTACGTTCGTCGTAAGAAGGGTGAAAGTTCTCAGGAAATCTCTCTTGCTGAACGAGCTAGATTCCATTTACTTACTAATACATTCTCCCTTTCATGAACCACAAGTTACCCTCCGTCAAGAAAAAGGAAGTCTATCCCAAGTGAAAATTCCCCTTTCTTTTTCAAACCGTTGATATCTTCATCATCTAGTATGGCTAATCCACCTCCACCTCCTCCTCCCGGTCCGTGGGGAGCAGCTTTTGGTCCTTTAGCCTTAACCCCACCTCTTCATCCACTTCCACAAGGTTCCCGGAAAAATCTTCCCAAGTTCTATGGAGATGGAAAGCAACATCTCGATGAGCATGTCGAATCTTTCTATATGGCATGTGGTGTTCTTGGAGTAGAACATCAAGATGTTGTTGTTCATACAAACTCTTCAAGGTATTGCAGCTGATTAGTTTTTCAATCTTGTTGCTGGTTCAATCGTTTCTTGGAACTCGTTGAGAGACAAGTTTGAGGAACGTTTCAAGCCTGCAGAAGATGAACACGCCTTGCTGGCCCAATTGACCCAAATGAAGAAGGATACCCATGAAGGCATGCGGGAATTCATAGCTAAGTTCAACAAATTAGCAAATAGAATTCCTATCAATTCTCAACCTACTCCTGAGAAGCTCAAGTGCTTTTTCATCAATACTTAATTGCCCGAGGTCAGTTTCTTCTTAAGGCGAGCTTCTCCCACTGATTTAGCTGTTGCTCAATCAATGGCTACTGAAATTAAGGACGATTTGATCCTAGTTGGTAAAATAGAAAGGGATTCTAATCTGTCCAAAGGAGGTTCACATAGGAGAGTTTATCTTCTCGCTCTACCGACCCAATGGTGCAGAAATTGGCAAATAAACTTCTTGCTTTAAAGAAGCAAGTATCTCAAAATTCCTATCCTACACCATACAAGGATATCCCAAGATGGACGTATCCTAATGCTGCTAAGAATCAACCCAAGTTAGCTCCTCCTCCCGAGAGACTTGTGCTTGAACCACCTCCTTCAAAGGCAGCAGTTGGTTATTATGAGACGGATCAAAAGGAGTCTTCTTATTTTGATTATCAGTCTGATGATGTTGCTCTTCCTCATCAAGAAGAAGAAGATGTAACTGGTGACTCTACTATACGCTATATGCATTATGATGACTCTGTTGCTGTTGAAAGGACTCATAGTCAAGCATTTGCCGTGATGAAAAGATCCCAAACTCGGTTGGCTCAACAAGATGAAGCCGTGAAAGTTGCAAGTGATTTACAATCACCTGTTACTATTGCTAAAAGGGGAACATCGCTGCCCTATATTCCAAAGGATGCAGCGAAAAGTCAAGTAAGTAACAATAATCCTCCTTTTGCTTCTTCTATTGATCTCAAGCCCAGTATGCCTAACCCCAAACCACAATCGGACAATGTTCATCCCTCCCTAGCTGGTTCGTTTCAAGCTTTTGATATTATTGATCATGCTAGGAAGACCAAGATTCAAATGTCTGAAGTTGAATACTTACAAGCTAATCCTGATCAATTTGATAGGTTAGCTAATTTTGTTAAAAGTAAGGAAACTCGTCCTATACTTGAAAATACTACCCCTCAAGAACCCAATCATTTGCCCAATCATTTGGTGACCATTCCATCTACTACCCAAGGAAAGATAGAACCTTTTTATATTTCCCTGTTGATCAATGGTTTTCAATTGATCAATTGTGTCTTGGATTCTGGTGCTTCTGATAACGTCATGCCTGCTAAAGTTGCTCAAGCTTTGGGGCTGACCTTGACCAAACAAACAAGTGCCTCTTATTGGGCAAATCAAGGATGCTCAATTTGCATTTGTAGCTTTCCCGGATAATAAAGTAAAGATGACTGTTTTGATAGCTGACGTTCCTGCATCATATGGAATGTTACTTGGGCATAATTTTTGCAAGGATTTTGGAGGTGAACTCAACATGGATATGACCGAAGCAAGAATACTTGTCAAAGGTATTGTGCAGAAGTTAGTTCCTGAAAGAGAAACCAAATATGCGGTTGTCAAGTCTAATGATCCCCATGCTCAGATTCTTTTTGAATCTTCAAGTTTCGGGAATTATTATCTTCATATAGATGAAATCTCAGAGTTCGCTGAAGATCGCCCTTCTAGCAGCTCCAACATTTCACTACTTTCAGCAAATGAAAAATTCGTTGATGTTGAGCAAGTCCAATGTAATGTCCCTAGTGGGGAGCTATCTATTCGAAGCTTAAGACCTGTAAACAAACGTTAGTACTCCAAAAAAATATGAAAGATAAGTAAACATGTGTATTAAATATTCTATTTATACCAGTAGAAAAGACATGTTATTCTACATATTCAACAATTAAATGCTCATTGATTGATTGCCAACTATATAAAATGGAAACATTCCTTAGGCTGATTTTACTTTGATTGACCCAACTCTCTATTGAGAACTCTTTCTCAGTTAGGACAACCAAGGTAATATCCGCCAAAGGTCTCTATGGAATCTCTATTAATGAGTGAACTCATTAATGCTCTCAAAACTTGGCAGAGATCCCACCCCTGTCCAAGCTTCCCTATCTCTGACATGTGCCCATGGTTAACCTCTACAATATATATATTGCCTCTAAGAGATTCATTACGAATCTCCCTCTGGATTCCTGAATTGGAACCATGACATTCAAGGAATGCCCTCTAGTCTCTTTGAGTTCTCTTAAGAGAACTCGATATTCCTGTTATATGTATCTGCCGAGATCCTCCTTGGTCTCTCGGTACTCTATGGTATACTATTTCTGTAATAATTCCTCTAGCTACTCTATACTACCCCTGAAATCATCCTCTATTACTCTTAGAATGATTATATTTGCTTAATGCTATATGCAAACTATAATTATAAACTTGTGAGTAATAGTGATTTTGGGCAGGATTAAATATTATACAAATAAAAGTATCCTAATCGTATGATTGGTTCTAGCTCTACATACCTATGAAGTGTTCAACATAAATTACCTGTTGGTGTGTTGACTTCTTGCGGATTCTGGAGATTGCGTACCCCTTTGTTACTATACTCTGGCGTTTACACCATTGCGTGTCTCCCTCTGCAGTTTATTGGAGACGCAAGGTATAGGCGTGACCATGCACTCCCTTGCTTGTCCGCCTGTATGGTGGCTGCGCGGTTTACGCAGAGTTTCTTCTCCCGATAGCCCTGGCTAACGGTGATGACCTCCTCTGCTACGTGCGCTTCTCCACATTCCTTTCTACCCCGTCCGCATTTCTCAGACGCATTATTCATAGGTGTCTCGATGGCTCCCTCTGCGGACATGGCTCGGGTCGTGACTTTTGGAAGTCACGTCTTTGGAAAAGATCGCTATGTTTGTTTAAATTAAACTAATGCATACTTCCATTTATTTCCATAGTTCGATTTATGTTTATTTAACATCTTTCTTATCCTTTACTATTTAATCGTTTAATTTCGTTTATATTTTAATATTTAATTATTGTATTATGTATTAGTTATTATTTTTAAGAGAATCATGGTTTTATTGTTTAATGATATATTATTTAGTATTTGCTTGGTTTACAATAATAATATTCATTATTTATCATTTATTTACAAATAATTATTAATCATTTATTATTATTATTTAGTTATTATTTACTTGATTTATAATAGTAATTATTATTTAGCATTTACAACTAAAGAGTAGTGATTTATCAATTATTATAATAATTTAATTAACAATGATCAATGTGTCTTTAAGTGTCGCAATATATTTATAAATCAAGGGTCATTACAGTCCCTCCCTCTCGACTTTGCTTGTCCTCAAGCATTTTAAGAGTCTCTTCCTTCTCCCAAGTAGCATCTTGTTGACATGTCTGAAATCGCATTGCTGCAAACTCCATACGGCCAACGCAGAATAGAATAGCCGACTGATTATCCTATCCTCTCTTGAAATAACAGAATCCCTAATGCTATTTTCTACATTTTGATCAAAGGGGATAACCTCAAGGTTTCTTTTGTCAGGTCTTGACTGTGGGATCTCTCAGTGGCTTGATGTGTTTTTGCTGGAAACACAAGGGGGACTTACGTTTAACCGGCAATTTATGGATAAGTTCCCTGGAACTTTCACGATCTTTCTATCGGATGGTATCGGTTAATTTCATACTGTTTTGATAGGACTGCAGATCTTTTGAATAAAAAAGGGAAAAAAGGAGGGAAGGATAGAGAGGGAGAGAAAAACATGAATTGTAAATTCTAACTAAGGCAGCAAATTTAGTCAAGCAGACAGACACCTCCAGGGAACTAGATTAAACATCACCAGCTATTTAGGCACAATGTTTGCATAAATCCAGTGCAATCTTCAAAGGAGAAACTAGATTTTCATATTATCAAGTACGATATTAGAACTTCTACATTCACAGTATGTATTTGATAATCGAACTAAGCATGAAAGGGTCCAGATTAACCATGTAGAAAGAAAAGCAATCAGCCGTTCTCTAATGGTATGGACTGTAAGGATTCTATCAGATACTTGATTTGAAAAACGCTATGTAAAATAAATAGACATAACTGAAAGCTTTCTAAATTAAGTGAAGAAGGAGACCATGCACTCACAAGGAAACTTGAAAACAGTCTTAATTCATTGCATTAATTCCTGTAAATTTCTCCAGAGCTTTCGCAAGAAAACTAGATCCCCTATTTCAAATGATCTCTCCACTCGTTTCTTGTCTGCATAGAGTTTTTGCTGATTTTGGGCATGATGTAAATTGTCTCTAAGTGCCTTCATGAGATCAATATTTCTTTGGATAAATTCTTGAGAGCTGGGTACTTTTCTATCTTGGGTGTTCAATCCTCCAAAAAATGGGGCCTCATAACTGTATAGTGCTTTGAATGGACTCATCCCTATAGACAAATGGTGGGTGGTATTATAACAATATTCTCCCAGGTGCAACCATCTAATCCAACTTGTTTGTTGGCCCGTGACATAGTTCCTTAAGTACCCTTCTATCCATTTATTTACTATCTCTGTCTGCCCATCAATCTGGGGGTGATAACTGGTGCTTGGTGTTAATGCTGTTCCTGTTAATCTGAAGAGTTCTTGCCAGAACTTACTAAGAAATTTACTATCTCTATCACTTACAATGTTTTGAGGAAGCTCATGGAGGCGGAAGACTTCTCTAAAGAATAGTTCTGCTATTTGCTGCGCTTTAAACTCTGAGGAGGTGGGGAAGAAATGAGCATATTTTGTGAGTCTGTCTACCACTACATAAATGTTGTCTTTCCCTTGAACTTTGGGTAATCCTGTTATAAAATCCATAGATATGCTTTCCCATTTCTGGCTTGGAATAGGGAGTGGGTGTAATAGTCCCGCTGGATGTGATAATTCTGTTTTATTCTGTTGACATGTCATGCACTCCCGTACATATTTGTAAACGTCCTTCTTTAGTCCCTTCCATGAGTATTTTTCTCTTATATGTTTGTATGTTTTATAGTACCCTTGGTGTCCGGCTAGAGGGCTGTCATGATACTCCCTTAGAATGGTGTCTTTTATTTTTGATCGAGGGGTTAGATATACCCTACCTTTGTAGAGTATAACACCATCCCATACTCTGAATTCTTCACTGGGCATCTTCCCTTCCATAATCTTGGCGATCAAGGGGTCTTTGGCGTATTTTGCTATTATATCTTTTTTCCAATCCTTAGTAATTTTAGTTATAGTGTTGATGTGAGGTCATCGGGATAAGGCATCTGCGGCCCCATTATTCACTCCTTTAACATACTCTATATCAAAATCATATGCTTGGACCCTACTCACCCATTTTTGTTGTCTATCATTTAGGTCCCTCTGGCTTAGGAAGAAACGCAAGCTGTTATGGTCTATTTTAACCAAGAATTTTCCACATACCAGGTATTGTCGAAACTTTGCTAAGGTGTGCATTATGGCCAACATTTCTTTATCATAGATGGAGTAATGTCTCTCTGCCCCCGTGAGCTTGCGGCTCTCGAAGGCTATCGGGTGTTTCCTTTGCATAAGAACAGCCCCGATACCTTCCCCTGACCCATCACATTGTAGCTCAAATGGTATGGAGAAGTCAGGAATGGCCAATACTGGGCATGAACTCATGGCTTCCTTGAGTTGTTCAAAGGCTTGTTGGGCTCCTTCACCCCATGAAAAGGCCCCCTTTTTGGTCAAGTCTGTGAGCGGGGCTGCTATCTTGGAGAATCCTTTTACGAATCGCCGGTAATAACTGCATAACCCCACAAAACCTCTAAGTTGTGTGAGAGTTTTGGGCCTAGGCCATTCCTTGATGGCTCTAATTTTTTCTTCATCCACACTTACCCCTTCTGCATTGATTTTATGCCCTAGGTAGAGTATCTCCTTAAGGCCAAACTCGCATTTCGAGATTTTGGCATATAGTGACCTTGTCTCTAGTATATTCAGCACTTCCTCAATATGTTTGAGATGTTCCTCCCATATTTTGCTGTAAATGAGAATGTCGTCAAAAAATATGAGAAGACACTTCCTCAATTGTCGCCTGAAGGTGTGGTTCATACAAGATTGAAAAGTGGCTGGGGCGTTCGTAAGTCCAAATGGAAGCACTAAAAATTCAAAATGCCCATAATGGCATCTAAAGGCTGTTTTTTGCACATCTTCTTCCCTCATTTTGATTTGATGGTATCCTGAACTTAAATCAATCTTGGAAAAATAACAAGCTCCATGTAGTTCATCCATCAGCTCGTCGATCCTAGGGATAGGATATCTATTTTTTATGGTTTTCTTATTTAAGGCTCTATAATCAATACACATTCTCATGGTTCCATCTTTTTTCTTGACTAACACCACTGATGAGGCAAAACGGCTGCTGCTGGGCTGAATGTGACCCATTTCCAATAGCTCCTTGATGGTTTTCTCAATTTCCTCTTTAAACTTGTGGGGGTGTCTATAAGGTGTGGCAATCACTGGTTTTGCTCCTTCTTCTAATTCAATAGAATGTTCAAAACCTCTTTTTGGGGGAAGGCCGGGTGGAATGTCTCCAAAAACCTTTTTGTATCTTTCAAGGATGGGTTGGACATCTATATGGATTCCTTGTTCATCTGAAGGATTTTTATTTAGTATCATGCATTGAGCTACCCATTCACTTTGATTGTGTCTAAGGATTTGTTCAATTTTATTACAAGACACTAGCTTGGGACACCCATCTGGCATGCCTTTTAAGATTACTTCTTTTCCTTCATGCTCAAAACATATTTCTAAATTAGGGCTATCCATAATAAAACGCCCTAAAGAATTTACCCATGGCATTCCAAGGATAACATCATTTTGTATGTTTGCTACATAAAAATCTCTTCTGATTGTATGTTTCCCAAAAGTGATTTCCACTTGAGGGACTATTTTTGTACATTGATTTATGGATCCATCCGCAAAGGCGATTTTAAATCCTGGAAAGTTTTGGGTTTTTAGTCTTTTTTTTGCCACCAAGTGTTGGCTAATGAAATCATGCGAAGCACCTGTGTCTACTAAGGCAACCACCTTCTGTCCTTTAAGAGTTCCCTTAATTCGAAAAGGTCTATTCATGTTCTGAGTGATGACTGCCAGTGATCCCTCTGTTTCGTCGGTCTTAGCCCTCTTGCTAAATTCTTCTATTTGGTTTACTCTGCCTCTCTTACATTGATGCCCTCTTTCCCAAGGATGTCTACATTTGAAACATAAATTTTTCTTCATTAATTCATCCCTCTTTTGGCACCTATGTCCTGCACTCCAGGGTTCCATACATAAATAACATGGTTTCTCTAAATTGCTTTTCCTTGAATCATCTCTTCGGTAGGATGGTTTGGAGGGGTAGACCTTTGTCTTTACTTTGGATTGGTTAGACTCAACCCTTCTTGCTTTCCTGATAGCCTCGGCTAAATTTTGGGGTTCGAATGGTTTCACTACATTTTTGGTTAGGTCTTTGAGCCCTTCTATAAACATATGAGTCAGCCGCTTCTGGGATAGGTCAGGAATCATAACAGATAATTCTTGGAACCTGCTAATAAATTCATCCACTGTGCCAGTTTGTTTGAGGAGCACTAATTCCTGAAAATACCATTCGGAGTCTTTTTCGTCAAATCTGCTGGTAAGTTTTTGAGAGAATTCCCCGTAGGAGTTTATACTTTGATGACCTAGGGTAACAAGTCCATTATGCCACCATTCATGAGCTGCTCCTTCTAGGTGGAGAATCGCAAATTGGAGAGCGTTCTCTTCTATCATGGGGCTTAGGGTAAAATAGGTATTTAGTTTTTGTAACCATGCATGGGCTGTGAGTTTTCCTGATCCGTCAAAGTTGGGAAGGGATACTTTATTCACTTTGTGTTGGAGTTCTTTATTCTTATGCCTCCGGGGTGCTTCCCTACGCTTGTCCTCACAGAAATCTCTAAAGGATATCACCTCCTTGATATGAGGGTCTAGATCGGCATATGCTCTGGCAATGTCCTGAGTGCTAATTCTATGTTGTTCTATCCCCTCCTCTTCCTGAGATGGTTCATTGTGAGGTATGAATTGGGGTTGAGGCACCCTGGACGTTGAGCATTCATTATTATTCTCTGAATGGTTAGAGCTAGTATCCCTTTTTTCGGAAGTATGCCCTTTATTGGTTGAGTTTCCTATAGATTTCAAAGCTTGTAGGATGGCTTGATTAGATTCTTTCATCTCCTTAATCAAGGTGTGATTTGTTTGTTCCAAATAAGATCTCATCTCATTGGCGAAGTCGTTCATGTTGGGTTTCTTCCTCCTCTGGTAGACTAACATAAACTCCACAGGATGGCAGGATTATGCTCTGATACCACTGTAACGTCCCTAGTGGGGAGTTGTCTATTCGAAGCTTAAGACCTGCAAACAAACGTTAGTACTCCAAAAAAATATGAAAGATAAGTAAACATGTGTATTAAATATGCTATTTATACTAGTAGAAAAGACATGTTATTCTACATATTCAACAATTAAATGCTCATTGATTGATTGCCAACTATATAAAATGGAAACATTCCTTAGGCTGATTTTACCTTGATTGACCCAACCCTCTATTGAGAACTCTTTCTCAGTTAGGACAACCCAGGTAATATCCGCCTAAGGTCTCTATGGGATCTCTATTAATGAGTGAACTCATTAATGCTCTCAAAACTTGGCAGAGATCCCACCCCTGTCCAAGCTTCCCTATCTCTGACATGTGCACATGGTTAACCTCTACAATATATATATTGCCTCTAAGAGATTCATTACGAATCTCCCTCTGGATTTCTGAATTGGAACCATGACATTCAAGGAATGCCCTCTGGTCTCTTTGAGTTCTCTTAAGAGAACTCGATATTCCCGTTATATGTCTCTACCGAGATCCTCCTTGGTCTCTCGGTACTCTATGGTATACTATTTCTGTAATAATTCCTTTAGCTACTCTATACTACCCCTAAAATCATCCTCTATTACTCTTAGAATGATTATATTTGCTTAATGCTATATGCAAACTATAATTATAAACTTGTGAGTAATAGTGATTCTGGGCAGGATTAAATATTATACAAATAATAGTATCCTAATCGTATGATTGGTTCTAGCTCTGCATACCTATGAAGTGTTCAATGTAAATTACCTGTTGGTGTGTTGACTTCTTGCGGATTCTAGAGATTGCGTACCCCTTTGTTACTATACTCTGGCGTTTACACCATTGCGTGTCTCCCTCTGCAGTTTATTGGAGACGCAAGGTATAGGCGTGACCACACACTCCCTTGCTTGTCCGCCTGTATGGTGGCTGCGCGGTTTATGCGGAGTTTCTTCTCCCGATAGCCCTGGCTAACGGTGATGACCTCCTCTACTACGTGCGCTTCTCCACATTCCTTTCTACCCCCTCCACATTTCTCAGACACATTATTCATAAGCATCTCAGTGGCTCCCTCTGCGGACATGGATCGGGTTGTGACTTTTGGAAGTCATGTCTTTGGAAAAGATCGCTATGTTTGTTTAAATTAAACTAATGCATACTTCCATTTATTTCCATAGTTCGATTTATTTTATTTAACATCTTTCTTATCCTTTACTATTTAATCGTTTAATTTCGTTTATATTTTAATATTTGATTATTGTATTATGTATTAGTTATTATTTTTAAGAGAATCATGGTTTTATTGTTTAATGATATATTATTTAGTATTTGCTTGGTTTACAATAATAATATTTATTATTTATCATTTATTTACAAATAATTATTAATCATTTATTATTTACTTGATTTATGATAGTAATTATTATTTAGCATTTACAACTAAAGAGTAGTGATTTATCAATTATTATAATAATTTAATTAACAATGATCAATGTGTCTTTAAGTGTCGCAATATATTTATAAATCAGGGATCATTACATCCAAGCATCGGAAGGTGGGTCTTCAAGTTCATATATTATGTTTGAAGAAGCTTCATCTCTTGTTGCTGATGAAAATGCTCCACTACCTTCTGAACAAGAAGAGTTTCACTCTTCTCCTACACAAGACGAGAGTTTGTCTTCTCCTATGGAGGAAGATGACAACTTTTCTTTTCATAATGCATCCATTTTGGATGAAGGTAGCACTAGTCGTTCCAATGAAAACGATAGTTCAAATGATGTGTGGACTCTTGAGTTTGATGTTAGCTGCGCTACAAATGGATCCGGAGCTGGCGTAGTTCTCATATCTCCTAAGGGAGAGATCTTCCCTTATTCCTTCAAACTGGAATTCGCTAATACTAACAATACGGCTGAATATGAGTCGCTTTTGTTAGTAATGAGCGTTGCATTGAAAAGAGGAATCATAAATCTTCACGCCTAGGGTGATGCAGAATTAGTAGTTTGTCAAGTAAGGAGTATATATCAGACTAGAAATGATAGACTCAGGCATTACCATAATTTGGTATGGGAAAATATTGAAGATTTTGATGCTTTTAGCATCTCAGTTGTGCCTCGTGAGTACAATGACAGGGCTGATTCCCTTGCTGTTTCAGCTACTTTGTTGATTCCCCATCTTGACTTTGGGCAAGATAAATACATTATTGAATTAATCTGTAGACCTAGTGTGCTTGACAATTGGGATCATTGGAAGATCTTCAATGATGATAAGCAGATTAATAATTTCCTGCAAGTAGAAGATGGTCTCAACAACCTATACGTTGAAGGGAGTAATTCTCCTACTTCTTCGTCATCAGATTCAATGTCTGAAACATCATCCGAATCGGATGAAAATATTCTTCGGCTGAAAGGAAATAAAAATCCCAAGGGGTTGGTTTCTCTTGAAAAACTTTTCGATCAACATGATCGTTATATCAAGAGGCGGCAACAAGAAAGTGTTGATTCTCCTATGGGATATGAAAAATATAATATTGGCTAGATGAAGACCTCAAATTTGTCAATATTGGCAATAACTGCACTTCGGATGAAAGAGATCAGTTTATTTAGCTTTTGCGCTAATACCATGATGTCTTGGCATATTCATATGATGATCTTAAATCTTTTCAACCCAAGGAAGTGCAGCATGATATTCCCCTCAAGCGTGGTGCACTCCCCTTTAGACAAAAGCAGCTCCAGTATAATCTAAAAATTTCAGGTACCATTCTTTCTGAGATTCAAAAGATGCTTGATGCTCGGATTATCTTTCCCATCCATCATTCAACATGGTTGGCAAATATAGTGCCGGTGCATAAAAAGAATGGAGAAATACATATCTAGGACATCGCCTAGGACATAGAAAACCAAGGAGCCGATACCCAGAAGCAACGGGAGATCACATAGAGACTTATGAACGAAAGTATGCTTCAGCCATGACATCCCTAGCAGCTTGAAAACACACCAAAACTCGAACTACAATAAAACCAGCAATCCCACACTTCAACAAACTCCCTAATATCACTGAAAGATCGTGGAAAACAACTAGGTACTGTCTTGCAAGTACAAAACTGCACTTAGCTAGGAAGGCTCACTTCGAAGTTTAGATTTTATTCGCCAAACCGACAGCATAACGGTGTGATTTCTTCAAGGTGATCAAATGAAAGGCCAAGCTCCTATATTTATAGATTTTCTCCTTTGAAATTCAAATGTATTTGCTCCCAAATTCACCCAAATCTCATTGCATTTCATTTCACTATCACATGGCTTCCAAATTACATTTCATTTCATTTCTGAAGGTGGGCGCCGAAGTTGTATTTTAACCAATAATTAGACAGGTTCGAACTTGCCTAAGTCCTCAACAATAACTTAATGCATTCTTCAAATTTCAATGCCTAACTTAGGAAATAATAACATAGATATTAGATATTTATATGTCTTTTCCTAAGTCACCCAATATAACATTAATCAGTAATAAAATTATTAAATAGTAAACCTAAGGATAAGGAAATAATATTTAATTAAATAACTTATAACTCCAATACTGATCAATACCAAAATCAAGGATGAAGCTGTGCAATGAAGACCACTGAACTGTGCTGAGTTAGGACCCTGTCCGGGACTACAAAAAATAGAAATGCTCGACACAACCACGTACTAAAAATAGTAAGTCAAGAAATACTACTCCGAAAAACATGATCTTCGCACCCAAAGAAAGAGCTTTGAAAGGATAGTAGAACTGCATCATCCAAACAGCCAAACCCTAACTTACTAAAAATAGTAAGTTCTGACTTCATCAAAGAATCAAATGCATCTTATGCCACCCTGGAGTTCATGGAAAACCCATAAGGAAACCATAAACAAAACTAAAGAATTCCCTCCTGACAAACTCTAAAAAGCTCGTGCAGAACTCCACAAAAATTGGAAACCCTAATTCTCCTCTCCAAATAGCCTACGGGTCTCCAGAATAGGCCAATGGACCACTGAATACACCTCACTGAGAAGGGGACATTACACTAGAGGATTCTCTCAGAAAGAGGGAATGTATTATGAGGAGACCTTTTCTCCTGTTGCTCGCTATACATCCATTAGGACTATTATTGCTATTACATCAACTAAAAGATGGAAGCTACACCAAATGGACGCAAATGCAACATTTCTTAATGGTGTAATTGAAGAAGTGTACATTGAACAATCAGATGGGTTTGTGATTCATGGAAAAGAGTACTATGTATGCAGATTGAAAAAGGCATTGTATGGCCTTAAACAGGCACCTCGTGCTTGGTTTGAGAGGATTGATCGATACTTGATAAGCTTGGGATTCTCCAAGAATGATGCAGATTCAAATTTCTACTTCAAGGTAATTGATGGTGAGACTCTAATATTGGTTCTTTATGTTGATGACTTATTTCTTACTAGAGAAGAACATCTCATTGTCAAATGCAAGGAGTTAGCTTCTGCGTTTGAGATGAAGGATTTAGGTCTTATGCATTACTTTCTAGGATTGGAGGTGTGGCAGAGACCCAATGATTTTATTCTAAGTCAAGGGAAATACACCATAGATATCTTGAAGAGATTTGGGATGATGGATTGCAAATCTAAGTCTACACCAATGGAAACAAATTTGAAGAAATTGATTGAGTCTGTAGCTATTTCAGATCTGGTAGATCCCACCATGTATAGGCAGTTGATTGGATCCTTGATGTATCTAGTCAATACTAGACTAGGCATTTACTATGCAGTGAGTGCCCTTAGTCAGTTCATGTGTGAACCAAGGCAAATTCATCTAGTTGCAGCAAAGCATATCTTGAGATACTTACGTGGTACAATAGGATATGGCTTGGATATACTTTTGGGGTAGATCTAAAGTTACAAGGCTACTCTGATTCTGATTGGGCTGGTAGTGTAAATGACAGGAAGAGCAGATTTGGGTGTTGCTTTAGCTTGGGGTCTGCCATGATTTCTTGGTGTAGCAGAAAGCAGCATGTGTAGCAACTCGAGAAGTAGTGTGGCTTCAGAAGCTCTGTAATGTCCCCTTCTCATTGATGCTCTTTCAGTGGTCCATTAGCCTATTCCTGAGACCCGTAGGCTAGGTGGAATGAAGTATGAGGGTCTAGCACTGATGAAACGAGGACTTACTATTTTTAGTAAGTCAGGGAATGGCCATTCTGGTGTTACTGTCCTACTGAGATCTCCTTGTTTTGCCTCTGGACACGATGATCATGTTTTTCTGAGCAGTAGTTCTTGACTTACTATTTTTAGTAAGTGGCTGAGTGGCACAGTTCTATTTCTGGCATTAGACAGGGTTCTGACTCTATAACAGTTTTGTGGTCGTCCGTGCACAGTTTCACCTTGGTTGTGATATTAATCAGTACGGGAGTCATTTGCGACATAATTAAATATTATTTCCTTATCCTAAGGTTAATATTTAATTAATCTGATTATTGGCTACTGGTTTATTAAATTTGAGATTAATGCCTATTTTATCCTAAGTTGTGGCGAAATTCATATATTCTATGGGATGTCGAAATATTTTTAGGAGAACATTATTTCATGTTGCATCTCCATTATGTGCCAAGAGTTTTACGTGGGCCCTCCCCCTTTTTGGCTTGAGTCTTGACTTAGGAAGAAAGTGGCGCTACACTTGGGTCCACTTGTAATGGAATGAAATTCAAATTCAAGGCGTGGAATTTGGAGGAATGACATTTGAATTTGAGGAGTGAAGTTATAAATATGAGGCTTGGGCTCCCATTTTCACATCTTTGAAAATTGCATCGTTATGCTGCCGGTTTGGCTACTGAAAATCTGAGCTTCGAAGTTGGCTTCCTGGCTGAGTCTCAGTTTCGTACTTGCAATATAGTACCTAGCTGTGCCCTTGTGTTCCCATTGCAGATTGGTTAATGAGTTGCAGATTATGGAGTGTTTGATATTGGATTTGATTGCTTCTGGTTGCTGGTCGTGGGACTGCTGAAGTGAAATTTGCTCATATCTCTTAAACAGGCAACTCCATCCATCTGGGTACCAGCTCATCCTTCCTTCCAGGCTATGGCAATACAATGTGTGAGTTTTTAGCATGTTAAAATGAGCAATGAATTTAATAGATAAAATCAAAATTCCTAGGCTAGGCATGGGTTTTTTGTTTTGCATTGGGATGCGTGCAAAATAAAAATGGGTTTGTTTGGGATGTGGCTTTGATTGGTTGTCATTGCATTTGATGTACGGTGGGATTGGGATTGATTTGAGTTGATTCGGGCAAAAAATGAGTGAGTTATGAGTGTTTTGATGTTTCCATAGGTTGCTGAAACTGTACTTTCAGCCTGCAGATCAGTGTAACAGAAAATTACAGTCATGTTGTAGAAATCTGCAATTATTCATCTCATCTCATCTCTATATTGTAAGGTTGTTTCAGTAGTACTGATCATCCCCTTCTTTCTGCTTTCTTTTGTAATTACCCACTACATAAGTGGAAGAGGTTGGCTTGCCGCCTTCTAAGTTTTGTAATTCAGTTTTGTAATCAGTCCTCCCGCTGAATAAGTGGTCAAATGATAAGTTCAATTCAATGGTCCTCCCGCTGAAATATGTGGTAGAGTGATAGCTTAATGTACTGTCCTCCCGTTGAAATACACGGTAGAGTGATTGAACTTCAGTTTATTGTAATTTTCCCTTGGTCGGTTTACCACCAAGAGATTTTGTTTCTATCCTACTGGATAAGCAAAAGGGGCTGGCTTGCCGCCCATGCATTGTAATTTTCAGTTTGATTATGATTGCTAACGATCCCCGGAACACCGTATGCTCTCACCCTCCCAGTCTGGGCTCTCGGTGAACAAAAGATGGAAGGGTTCCCTTTCAATTGTTTGGCTTATTCCTCTAACTTTAACGAGTTATTTGTTGTGGATGAATTGTTATTGGTCTAAAAACAAAAAAAAATTACTGGGATATTACAAGCTCCTTGCAAGTTTATTTGGACAATCATTGGAGCCTACTACTATTCATTGTGATTGTCAAAGTTGTGTGAAGCTATCTGTCAATCTAGTGTTTCATGACAGAACAAAACATGTTGAGATCAAATACCATTACATCAGAGACATGGTATTGAGGAAAGCTATTCAGTTGAGATATATTTGTACTGATGATGAAACGACTGACATTCTCACCAAGCCTCTCTCCAGAGTGAAGTTCGTGTTTTTTCGAGACAAGCTTGGAGTTGTGGAGAATGAAGCCCTTGCTAAGAGGGAGGCTCAACATCAGTGATTTGTATTATCTACTATAATGCATTTCTCTAAGATGGAGAAACTTGAGGTGAAAGCCCTTGTCCATCTCTGAGACGGAGATGTGGTTCTTTCCACCCTCTGGGAGTAGCCATGGTGGATGTCATGTTGAGGGACTGTAATGTACTGTACACTTATCTTGCCGTACAACAACACAACCTCCACTCTGTACGACCAACACACCTTCCACCGTACGTCCAACACACCCTCCACCGTACGGTCAATTCAGGTTGTACCATACGATCTCCATCCTACGACCCTCCACTCTGTACACCCAACACAACCTCCACCACCCGTACGCCCAACACCATACGACCTCCACCGTACGGCCCTATACTCCGTACGCTCCTTGCCTTCTGTACGATCAATTGATTCTCTGTGTACAGACTAATAATCACGGCCTTGGAAAGATGGTTCCGTTATAAGCAATATGTTCGACAATATAATTAGTTTAACACGATTTGGCACAGGAATGAACACACCAAGCAAGTAGAAATTCAGATTCAATAATGATAGCACTTCAGATTACAAAAATCTCGAATTGAGAGAAGAGTAGAGTAGGGTGAGTAGTTACTACCACCAAAATTGCAGATACCATGTAGGGAGGATCTTCCACCTCCGAAATGGCAGACGACTGAACTCCAACAGGAATTCGCACATACAGAGCAAAAATGTCAATTTCACACATACCTACAACTAAGCCAAACTCGGCCATATAAATGGGCTCCAGGAAGTTTCCCAAAGGGTTACAAACGGGCCGACACCAAAAAAGTTTATAACTAACTAATTAATAAAAAGGGCCCGAAATATATTATTAAGTACGAGGTTGTACAATAAATTATTTAAATTGACTATTTAATTATGTCGGGGACATTACAGTCCTCCCGGTCCAAAGATTGCTTGCCCTCAAGCAATCTACAACTATTTGCCATCTGACAAGCTCCAGGATCCCAGACCATGCACGGATGTTGGTAGTCATATCCGTTGAAAGCTTGATGCCGCACCATGGTTGCGACCACCACCTGCAAATTCCCAATCAACTTGTGTTGCTCCACTCTGATATAAACATTGCCTCGCTCGGAGTTGAGGAATAACTCATCAAAATCCAACTTTCTTTCTACATATAGATGCCACTTACAAGGAGAGATGACAATCATGCACGCTTCATGCCCAACCAAAGGGTAAATTTCGTATTCAACCAACTGTAGAGATTGCTCTTGTAAGGGATCATTGCTAGAGTTCACATCTCCATGAAGTTGATCAACCACTATTGGCTTGACAAAATTCATACAAACATCTTCATCCTTGTAGTTGTCATGAAAGTTAAAGTGTTCTCCACTTGAAGGGATAATTGTTGTCTCTAGCTTGTCCATATCCTCCTGTCGCTGGGGTGAACATGTGAACTTGTCTTCATCTTTCTTTGATTCCGGTTGAGTTCCTAATTCAGGATCCAACTCCTCTTTTCTTTTCCTTACATAGTACCTATCAAAGGATTCGGTAGCCTTGATCTCCTCAGGTTCACTTGAGTATTCATCAAAGATTTCGATAACCTCCTCATGCATAGGTATACATTTTCCTATCAGAACTAGATATTCTTGAAATGTCAGAGAATTCTTCCTCTTTTGATATTTGTTATACCACTTGGAGATTTTATTGGCAGCAATTTCATTATCCCTTTCTTCCATTTCTGTAGTCATCCCAAGCATTCCACGGGCTGGCAGGATTTTGGCTCTGATACCACTGTAATGTACCGTACGCTTATCCTGTCGTACGGCAACACAACCTCCACTCCATACGGGCAACACACCTTCCATTGTACGGCCAACATACCCTCCACTGTACGGTCAACTCATGATGTACCGTACGACCCTCCACCACCCGTACGCCCAACACAGCCTCCACCACCCATATGCCCAACACCGTACGACCTCCACCGTATGGCCCTATACTTCATACGCTCCTTGCCTTCCGTACGGTCAATTGACTCTCTGTGTACGAACTAATAATCACGGCCTCGAAAAGATGGTTCTGTTATAGGCAATATGTTGGACAATATAATTAGTTTTACACGATTTGGCATAGGAATGAACACACCAGACAAGTAGAGATTCAGATTCAATAATGATAGCACTTCAGATTACAAAAATCTCGAACTGAGAGCAGAGTAGAGTAGGGTGAGGAGTTACTCCCACTGAAACTGCGGATACCAAGTAGGGAGGATCTTCCACCTCCGAAATGGCAGACGATTGAACTCCAACAGGAATTCACACATACAGAGCAAAAATACAAAATTCACACATACCTACAACTAAGCCAAACTCGGCCATATAAATGGGCTCCAAGAAGTTTCCCGAAGGGTTACAAATGGGCCGACACCAAAAAAGTTTATAACTAACTAATTAATAAAAAGGGCCCGAAATATATTATTAAATATGGGGTTGTACAATAAATTATTTAAATTGACTATTTAATTATGTCGGGGACATTATAGAGACTCCATGACAACATCACGTTGAGAGACTCCGTGATGAATTCTTTGTACTTGTGCTTTTTCCACTCATGGGGGTAGCCATGGTGGACGTCATGTTGAGTGACTCCATGATGACATCACGTTGAGTGACTCCGTGATGGGCACTTGTGCACATGTTTCTTTCCATACATGGGTGTAGCCACGATGGACATCATGTTAAGTGACTCCGTGATAAGCTCTTTTCACAAATGGGTGCAACCATTGTGGGTGTCATGTTGAGAGACTCCATGACATTGGATATATAGAAGGATTCCTCCCTAGCTAAGAGGGAGTGTTGATAATATAGCTTCGGGCATCATCCTTAATTATTGAATATTAAATTTATATGAATCAATGATGTGTTAAGTAGCTAGTATTCTATTAATTTTTTAATTTAAGTTAAATATTATTAAATGAACAATAGTTAATAATTATTGAATTTAATTGATTAATTCAAAGAACCATTGCACTGGGTATGCACTCGTTCGGGTAGACACGACCCAGGCAGAATGACGTGAGTGAGAAAATACGTCACTTCTCTTTAGAAGAGATGTGACCATCAATTGATCACCCATAACGCATATATCTAGCGTCGGGTATTCTCACAAGAGGATACGAAAAAAAAAGTTGAAGTAGGGAATACCAATACGTTGGAATTAACACAGCACGGACGATTCCAGATAAACTCCAATTTTAAATTGATAGTTAGTAAGGGACATCACAAGTGCATACTATCATAAGGAGATCGATATTGAGCAGCAGATCGACATCTCTTCATAAGGTAGATTGTGATGAAGGGAATATATCATTCATTATTTCTGTATTTCTGCTTAACTGAATTCTCATCATAAAAAAAAAATAAAAAAAAATAACTACCTGAGAATGACAACCCACTTAACACAATTAATTAATACATTGGCAGATAACAAATGTTATCAATTATAACCATAAGCATTTTATGACAACTACATCATCCCTCCCAAAAGAAAAAGGTTTACTAGATGACAAGTAAACATCAAGTAATATCTGGAAAGACTAATGACAAGAGTGTAGGCAATGACTAGTACCGGACAACCCCAACGTGTAGTGTACCTGCCAAATCAAAAAGGGGTTTGGGGGTAGCGCCCCTAGTTGGGTCGAGGGGTAGGGCCCCTTGCGGTGTCCTAGGGAAGCCATTGCACACATCATTTTTCTGATTTTTTAAGAGGCCAAAAACATTGTTGATGAAGCCAAAGAAGAGCTTTAACCAACATATGCAACATGTCGTGAAGAAACCACTTTGCTGTACGGAACAATGGCATTGGGAAGATTGTATGACGTACAACACGATGAGAACTCCACATGCAAGTTGAGGTTGATGACGTACAGCTGATCAGTGTTCCCGTACACGATGCAGACACTGTTGTACAATGTGAAGGAAACATTGTGTCCGTATGGTGTGGACAATATGATCTGTCTGTACGTGATGGCATTGGTGTATGACAATAACTCCTTGGAACATCAAAATGTGCATTAGCAGTACGGAATAATGCACCGAGTGTCGTACGAGATGAATGAACTTGCGATGCTGTACGGGATGAATGAACTACCATGCTGTATGGAATGAGGGATATGATGTCGTACATGGTGTATACCCGAAAGCCATATGATACAACCCAATGACCATTGTGAGGTATGTACGGTTACTCCACAGTTATGTCGTATGGTGCTCAAAGGACCCGTACTGTTACTCCATAACTATGTTGTACAATTACTCCACAATTATGTCGTACGGTTGGAAGCTTAATGCATTGTCGTACGGTCCTAAGATGTCGTACGAGAAAGACTGTATGTTGTACATGGTGACGAGAAGATGGCTGTACGGTAGGGGCAACATGGTGCTGAACGGGAAGAATGGAAGATTGTTGTACAGTGGCCAACTTAACATGTTGTAGGGTATAAGATGGAGACTACATGTGAGCAATACAATGTTGCCTGATGGTGCAAAATTTGAATTGACATTTCCGTGCCATATGTAGTGAAAATAACTGTGGAGTCTGTACTGGATAATATATCCCAAGCCATACTATAGAGATTGGAGGTCGTATAGACAAAATGAGAGGCTCCCTTGACAAGGAAACTACCATACGGGGAAGAACATGCTCTACACAATGTGCATTATTTTTCTCACTCTCCAGCTCCCCTTTCAATTTGATAATTTTCCCTGACTCCATTATTTTTTGCTTTCCATTTCCATCCCTCCTAATTCATTGTTCCTTTTCCTGTGAATTTCCAGTGAAGTTAATTTCCCTTGAAACTTATTTATATGCTCCACATTAGATATTTTTCTCTTCGTACTCTGGGATGTATCATTCACAAGTTTACGTACTTAACTCGGTTGCTCTTCACCGAGATTTGTGGCTTCAAGAAAATTGCATGTTGGCGAAAATACATCATAGTCCTCCATTTGCCAGTGGAATAGCCCATTCAGGGAACTCGTCTCATCTTCAGAGCAATCTTCCAGTTTGAGCACCCCTTCATCGTTGGGTTCCATGCCTTTCCTTCCTTCGTCCATACCTAACTCTCCACCCTCGGACTCCAAGATGGACGATGTTAGTTCCTTACTCACAACCCGTTTCATCAAGTGGATGACATACTCTCGTCACTCTTGATCGAGAGTGTGTTCCGCTTCCAATTATGATTTGCCTTGGCAGTAATCAACCATCCCCTTGTCATGTCCCCTCCTTGATCGTTATATACATCCTAAATGAAGTAATTATTATTATTAATTAATATTATAATAAACAACGAATTTCTATTTGGAATTTATTAAACATTATTATTAATATTTATTATTAATAATATTCTTATCAAAATAAATTATATAAACATAATTTACTTATTCTTAAATGTAAACATGATTTATATATCTAAAATAATAAATATATAATTTAGCTTATATTACTCGATTAAATAACAATGAAACCGTAAGGGGTAGAGGGGCATGGGTTGGTGTTCAACTTTGGGTATGATCAGTCGATTATTATGAACATACATCCGGCCCCATATCATTAAAAATTACAATTGGTGGTCAAAGTCACTGACCACTTCTAAACACCAGTAGCCATATCATCATCGATAATTACAACTCATCATGCTCTAACCATATTGTATAATCTACTATTAAAGAGTCATAGCCGGCAACAATCATAGAAAGATGGATATCGGGAAAGGAAGAACAATAAAGTTATATTCCTAAGTATTACGTATTGGATAAAGACAGAGGTTATTCTAATGGATGGAGGGTCGATAGTCGGCGAACTATATCCAGTAGGTGAAACGATATCTGATAGGCATGAGTATTTGTCCTTAAGAGACGTGGAATAGTCAAATACCACGTACCATAAAAAGTGACTTCAAACGGTGCTAATAAAAATATGGTTATTAGTTAATTATATTCGATCATACTAAGAGACTAAGACTATTACAGAAGGAAAGGGAATTATAAAAAGTCATAACCGTTGTCATGAGAAGATGTGATCCTATTCAATGGACATATGAAAAGTATATAAAGAACGTGCAATGTGGAAGAGGAGGGGGGCACGTAGGAACGTAGGAGAGGAAAATCGGAACTACTAGGCAAGCCATAGGCAGCAACCATTCTTGTTTTCGGTGGTATGCATGAGGATGGCTTAATACGTATGCTTATATATGAAGCCTGATAATGTTTATGCAGACTTTAATAGTAATATCAATATAAACTACAATAAGTACGACAGTCATACTTAATATAGTGGCAGACCAGATCTGACCCATGTCAGATCTGTCTGCCTTTATAGCCAAAGTTATACTACCAACTTATGTTTTTTAGGCAGTAGGGGTATTAGCGATGTATACAAAAAGGTAATTAGCAAATGTGTTAATAATCGGTAAATTAATAAATAGGTAAGGGATGTCACAAATGTATATGCAAATGAATATACTTAATAAATATTTTAATATATATATTAATGAATATTGATAATAAATATTTCAATATATATATTAATGAATATTCTAATATATATATTAATGAATATTAATAATGAATATTTTAATATATATATTAATGAATATTTTAATACATATGCTAATGAATATAAAATAAATACTTTATTACATATGTTAGTATAGTAATGGACAGCTTAATACATATGTTAAGGAATGTAGTAATTAACAGTTTAATACATATGTAATGAATGATTTTTAGATGTTAATGAATATGTATGAACATAAGTAATAAATGCATATCAATGAATAGTAAGAATATATGTTAAGAAATAAATGTGAATATTGGTTAATGAACATTTTTATGAATATATGTTAGGAAATACATGTAATTCAGGAATATGTAAATGTGGATTGTGGAATGGAAAATAGTAATAAAATGCAAAAATGTATTATAAATGTGATTACATGTTGGAGGCTAGAGGGAGGAAACTCCCTTAGTCTAAAGGAGGGATTATGATAATCCCTAGGGCAGTATGTATACTGAAAACTGATATGCATATGTATGGCTTGGTTGATTAAACTCAACCAAGAAGAGACGGATCTGGCCGGTCCCCTCTGAGGACTTGGATGATGAAGGCATCACCCAAGGCAAGGAATAGACAAGGGTCTTCCTTGGATGGCTTGGGTGTAAGAGGTTACACCCAAGACAGGATTCGAACTCATCTTCGATTTCCTGAAGGGCTTGGAACCAAGGGGTTCCGAGAAGGCGAGCTTCACGGCTGCCTAAGGACATACTTTCGTATGGCATTCGTATCCTTTTATTTGATGAAAATTATGATCATGTTAATTAAGTATTAAAGATAGATTGCAAATTAAAAAATGGTTTATATATATATATATATTTATATGTTGTATTCTAACAATCTGATTTGCAAGACAGTAATCTCTAACTAGTAGGGACATTACACCCCTCTTGAGGAGTGCGTCATATGCCTTCTTCTGCAACTGGATGACTAAAAATTCCAAGAAAAATTGTTGTGTCCCAATCATTACTTTTTGTGCCATCAATGTTCCCAATGCCATGTTGGTTGGCACCTACCAAGTGGAAGGTCGATAGCCATAGTGTTGGTTTTCCCAAACATTTCCAAGTGTCCTCCGGCAAGACATTAACTCTCGAGCCCCCGTCGATGATGGTGTTTGCCAACTTTTGGCCCATTATTTCCATCTCAACAACAGTCGGCTTCCTCCCAATGCTCACCGTCAACAACATTGGATCATTGGCCTCATTCCCTTTGGGTGGTAGTTTTCCCGTCAGTTCCTCCTCTTGCGGCTTATATTTTTTCTGGATGACTGTGTCGTCTATGTTGGCAACTGCCATTCTCAGATGCAGCATAGTTTGAAGAAGGTCTACCACCTTGATGGGTATGATTGTCTGTAGCACTTGTCGAACTATGTTTTTCTCTGAATCCCACAATGATGTACCTACAATTCCATTGAAGGTTACTCGTTCCTTCGCCAACACTTGTTCTACTTCGGCTCTGGCTTCTTCGAGTCATTCCTGCTCCGTACAAGAGTCCGAATACATGCCCTTCTTTGTTTGTGCTCTCGTGATTGCCAAAACTGCATCCTCATGTTCCTCCACGTCCAGCATATGAATACCCTTCTGCTTCAGGCAGTTGGTGTCTTCATGGGCACTTGGTCCACACCATTTGCACAATAATTGTACATTGTCTTTCTTGTTATGGAAGTCTCTCGCAAATTGTCCCCATTTGCTACATTGTCGGCACTGTATGATAGGACATCCTTTGGAGTCGTACTGAATTTGGTTTCGCCCTCATTGATTTCCATTGCCGCCAGGTGATTCATTTTGTGGTTTGGATGCAATGGACTCTCCTTGTGTGAAGAGTACTTGTGTACTTCTCATCTTCAAATTGTATGGGCACTCCTTGATTGAATGCCCCAACACTTGGCAAATCTCACAAAACATATTTCTAGGACAATTACCTTTCATGTGCCCCTTGCTTTTGCATTTAGTGCACCATACTTTCTTTATTGGTTCCTTTCTCGGCCTTCAATTCTTTCATCATTCTCAACATATCCCATTGAAGGGCTCATACGGTTTTGGATTCTTCGTCACTGCTACCTTCAGTGCTCTCATCATCATCGGTCTCTCTTCCCTCGGGAGGAGGTTTTGTTTTCACTCTCGATGTCCATTGCCCGATTGTAAGCATCGGCGTATGAGGACGGAGGCACTACTTTCATCTTCTTGCATAGTGAGGGTATCAATCCCTCAGTGAACCACCTCTTCTTCAACCTGTTGGTTGGCTGGTTCTCCATCTTGTTTAGCAGCTCCTTGAGCCTACGGTTGTAAGCATGTACATTCTCATTTTTCCCTTGCTTGGTGTTATAGATTTCGGCCACGATCTCGTTGTCATCCCTCAGGAGTTTGAAATCCTTGAATGCCTTTTTCAGTTCACTCCACTCAACCTTGTCCTTATCATCTAGGTCTATATACCAGTCAATAGCAATTCCCCAAAGCGTGGCGGGAAATGCCTTTAGCCAATAATCTTGGTCATTTAGGCCATTCGCCTCCCATATCATTATACATATTTTGCAATGTCGTACAGGATCCTCCGATCCATCCCCCTTAATTTAGGGATTTTTTGCTTCTCTTGGGTGTTCATCATTGTTTTCACTCAGAAGGACAAGTTCCCGCAAATTGGTTTCTCGCTTGCTTACTCCCTTGTGTGCCGGATTTGGGTGACTATTCTGGCCGCTACGTTTCGGTGCTTTCCTTGCACTCTCGGCCACACAAGCGTTCTCTACACATTCACCTCCAACATCCCCAACCCTTCGGGTGCTTCCAGGTGTACCGGACCTAGGTGGACTGTTCCGACCGCCACGTTTCGGTGCTTTCCTTGCACTCTCAGCCACGCGCGCGTCCTGTACACGTCCACTTCCAACGTTCCAACACTTCGGGTACTTCCAGGCTTTGACTCGTCCCTATGAGTCCCTCTGACCGAGGATGGCGGATCACCTAATCGCTTGGTCTTGACCACCCTGTGGCCTCTTCTCAGTTTTATTGGGGTCTACGGGCATGAATCACTCAAGACTATCCTGACTTCTTTTAAGGCAACAACGCCAAAATGTTTACTGCTACAACTAATAATTTAAATACAAGAAATAATAATGACATGACAATGCATACCAGACACGGTAATAAAATATATCTTTATTCACATGCAATTATTACAGAGAAGAGACCAAAGATAGTCAGCCAAGGATTACAATAGACCCGACTATACCGTACTACCTTCCTTGGCATCACACACATTTAAAGGACCCGACGATTGCTGAGAGGTACACAACCGTCAACCAACCGACACAAACCACCCCAGAGTGACAACTCACTTAATACAATTAATTAATACGTTGGTAGATAACAAATACTATCATGTATAACCATAAGCATTTTATGCCGACTATAGCCTTTTTCCCAAGCTCATGCGGTCCCCTTAGGGTCCCACCAAGCTAGATGCAGCTCTTTAAGTCTGCTGCACCTTCTTTGTATGCAATCCTACTTCAACATAGACTGTCATACCTTTTTGTGGAGATTCCATGTAGCTTGAAGGAAACTTGTCATTTCAAGGAGTTGACTCAATGGAAGTAGAGTGGTACTATTGATACATTCATTGCATATTTCAAGAGGCTTGTTGTTATGGTTCCAAATGTTTCAAGGAATATTGCTGTTCATTGAAGGGTTATTAGAACTCTTCATGGTTGAGTTAAGGCCTTTGATCCCACCACTCTTCAATATGCAATTAAGAGAGATGGAAACATGGATTTCTCTACTCTAGAGGCTTTAATTTCAGTCTAAGTCTCCTCCATTTAAGAAAGACAAGAATCCATTTCAGAAAGAGTGGCCTAAGAAGCCTATCTTATCAGATGAGGCTAAGAATAAATTGTGGAAGAGGTTATGTTTTTTGTAAGTAACCATGGGAACCAAGACATAGGCGCCTAGGAAAAGGTAAATTTCATTACTTAGAAGTGGTTTCTAATAGTTAGGAGGTGGTTGGTAAAGGTTCAAACATGAACAAAGTGACTTGGAGGAGGTGCAGATTGATTTAGAGTAGCACTCTTCAAGGCGAGTGAAAGAAGGTACCATAGTTACACTCTTGAGTACTCCTAGGTATCTTTCAGGGTTAGAGGATTCCTACATAGGCAATGAGTTACAGTTTTGATAGACAGTGGGGCAACCCAAAATTTCATAGATGAGGCTTTGGTGGCTAAGAGAGGATTAGTGTTTTTTCATGGCATGTCGAACAGTGCTGTAATGTCCCTACTATTTAGAGATCATTAACCTGCAGAACAGATTGTTAGAACATAACAAACATATAAATATATATATAAGTAATTTAAATTGCAATCTAACTTCAATTCTTATTTAACATAATCATAATTTTTATCTAATAAAAAGGATACGAATGCCATACAAAGTATGTCCTTAGGCGGCCGTGAGGCTCGCCTTCTTGGAACCCCTTGGTTCCAAGATGTCCTTAGGCGGCCGTGAAGCTCGCCCTCTTGGAACCCCTTGGTTCCAAGCCCTCCAGGAAATCGAAGATGAGTTCGAATCCTATCTTGGGTGTAACCTCTTACACCCAAGCCCTCCAAGGAAGACCCTTGTCTATTCCTTGCCTTGGGTGATGCCTTCATCATCCAAGTCCTCAAAGGGGATCGGCCCGACCTTGAGTCTTGCATTGGGTATAACCTCTTATACCCAAGCCAACCAAGGAAGACCCTTGCCTTACCTTGTCTTGGGTGATGCCTCCATCATCCAAGTCCTCAAGGGGAATTGACCATATCCTTCTCTTCTTGATTGAGTTTTAGTCAACCAAGCCATACATTTGCATAATAGTTTCAGTTCATAAACTATCCCTTGTGTTAACATGAATTCTTAATGTATTCTTAATTAACATAGATATATATAATCTTCCATCTTTTACATATGCATTACATCTCTTAACATACCTTTGTCTTCCTAATCTTTCTTAATACGCAAACTTATGTATACAACAATTAACAAATTATATCTTTTACCTATGTTTAGTGACTAGTGAATGCTACACATTAATTAATATATATACATTCACTAGACTACGATTAATATCACATATTAATGAACATTACACATTACCAATATGTATGAACATTACACATTAATTAATGAACATTACATTTATTAATTTATATCCCTACTATTCATTGATACGTATACTCGTTAACGTATGTTAATACAAATTCATTAACATACGGTTTATACTTATTCCTTAATATCTGTAAACCATTCATTAATATGTTCATTTAAAGTATTCATTATCATAACATTACATATACATTAATTACATTCATTAACCTTAACTTCTTTCATTACCTATCTATTATAATCGATATCTATATTTATAATCATTATGTTACTCCTTGTTTGATTGAATATATATATTCACTATATTACAATTAACATCACCTATTAACGAACCTCACACATTACTCAGTAGCTAATATTAATGAGTTTCACACATTATTATGATAATGACATTACATATTAAATAATATACTTATATTATTTAATATAAATAAAACCTTGTATCACTTATATTATTTAATAACTAAACCTTGTATCTTACCTTACCTCCGCAGACCGCTCTCCCTTACCTTTTCTCCACCGTCCGCCCCCCTCCCCTTTTTTCCCTTATTTCCTTTCCTTTATATCTCTCAATTTGAGGGAGAGGTCACACCTCTTCATCATGTATGCCCTTTGGCAAGAGACACACCCTTTCACCATTATCACCCTTTGAAAGAGTGCAACTCTTCATTATTTCTACCATTTGAAAGGGACACAACCTTTCATAATCAAATCTGCACTTATTATTTAAATCAGATCTGCACTTCTCCTTACCAAATTATCCCCCCCTCAAATGAGGTTTTCTTCTCCCTTTTATATATCATTGTTGAGGGAGTCACAACTTTTCCTTTCATGTCTTTTGACTTTTCATTAACTTAATTAATTTTTAATTAATCATATTTAATTATATCATTTTATATTTTAATTTTATTATTATCATTTATTATTAAATTCTATTTCAAAGTGGGGATATTATTATCATTTATTATTAAATTCTATTTCAAAGTGGGAATATTATTATTATTTATTATTAAATTCTATTTCAAAGTGGGGATATTACAGGTGCACCTAGAGTTGTCACAACTAAGAGGATGGCTATCATCTTTTGTCATGGTGAGGTTTCTTGGGCAGCTCAATGCTTCATTTCTTCTAAGGATCCTTCAGATAGGGAGAAGAGATATCATTAGGATATTCATACCATTTTGGAAAGTCATAGTGAATGAGCTTGAGGAATGGGCTAAGCCAATGGTTACTACTTACCATCACCCAAAGAGGCACAAAGAGGAGATATAAAAGGCCATCTAAGAGTTTCCAGATATGGGACACATTTGGCCCAATTCAAGTCCCTTTGATTCTTCCGAGATGCTGGTCAAGTAGAACAATGGGAGAATGAGAATGTGTATTAATTACTGGGAACTCAATAAGGAGACACAAATTTCTTGTTATATGGAGCCTAATCAGACTCAGAGGTTAAATTTTCCCTACTTCTATCGGCGCAGTTTCCCCCTATATTTTTGACGGGGATTTGGGGGCAGCACCCCCAAGATGGGGTCAAGGGGTAGCGCCCTTGGCGCACTTCCTGTCATGACACAGGGTGGGTTCGAGTGGCAGCGCCCCGCGAGGCCAAAAAGACTTTTATTATTTTATAAAGGCATCAGGTGTTATTTTTCTATTGGCTAACATGTTGTAACCCTAATTTTCTAACCGACATAAGTCTTGATAAAAAGGTTAAGGGTTAGGGTTTTCTGTAGAGAATTTTGTAGCATTTTGCAGCGGTATTGAGTTGCAAGGGATTGCTGGTTGTAATCGGTTCGATTTACTGGATAATAATATTGGACTCTCTGTTTGGTGGACGTAGCCAAAGTTTGGGTGAACCATGTTGAAATTGTCTCCTCTCTGTTATTATTTCTGTGTTTTTCATTCCTCTATTTAATTTTTATTTGCATATAATTCATATTTTCTGCATGAAATTCCTAACAAATTTTTTATGGGACACTAGTGCATTGCACAAATGTCCATGCATGGTGCTCTTGTCCGAGAAAAATGGACTCAAAAACCCAAGATCATCAAGAATTTGCTAGCTAGGAGATGTTTTGGTATCGGTGCTATACACTATGAGCTGAAAGGGAAGACATTGTGTATTGTGAAATCATGGGGGTACACAATTTCCAACACTATACCTTTTAATGTCGTATAACCTTTCAGCTTTATTCTTTAATTTGATTTTCTTAGTTTAACCTCGATAGGTATTGATTAAAGACACTTTTTTTCTTTCATATTTTGGGTTTGTTGTTAAGTTGGATTTTTTGAGTTTTAATTTGAAAGAGCTTGATTGGGGATAGTTTTGTATGTCACGTGAGTATATGATGTTAAATTATTTCTGACTTCTCATGTCAGCTATTTTTCCTCACTAGTAGATATATTTACAATTCTTTCTTCTTTGCAATTGGTTCCACTCAAAAAATTACAAAACAAAATGAAATGCCTAGTTAATAATTGATTTGGGAGAATGAGCTATATGTCTAGTTCTTGAAAATGACTATTGTGTCACCTCTTTTGATTTGAAAATGCTACCATGCATATTGACTCTTTTTGGTACAGGAATTTATTCTGAGATAGCTGGTGAAAGGCATGAATATTGGTCATCTCTAGCTCCTCTTCCACTCGAGGTAGTTATGTCAGCTGGATTCAAAGTTAAGGAAGAGCATGTGAATGGAATCAATACTTTAGAAGATGGTATGGTTTCAATATCATGTCTTTTCTTATATAATAGTTATTAATTTTCTCTTGTAATTTGTAAAGTGTTTTTCTCTCAACTCTTATGGATGCATGTTTCTTATGGTTGATATAAATCTAAAACATTCTTGATGTATGAAGCAGGAAACAACAGGGTCAAGGAAAAGGGTAGAGTTGCTTGTACTCCAAGTGATCTAAATGGAGATCGAAATATTGAGAATATGCTTTTTGTCGAGAAAGGATTAAATGAACTAGCTTCTTTAAAGGCAAGTTTATCCTTATAAATTGGTTTTTAATATTTTCTCTACACTCAGTCTTTTCTTTCCATGCAAATTGGTTTTAATAGTTTCTCTGCACTCATTACAATTCCTCCTGCTCAATTGTTGTTAGATTAGCCATATTTATATTCAATGACATATAAGCTATATTTTGAAGGCTTGTCAACTTTACTGTCTTAAGTATATACATTATACAATATCTTAATCCATACTTTTTTTATTCATTTTTATTTGGTAGTTATTAATATCTGAAGCTTCATGCACAATGATTTGTTAATGTTTATTTATCAGGGAGAATGGTGGGTGAAAAATAATTATATTCTTGCTGGAAAATAATCTTAAGGGTTGAGACAACTTAATTATTATTATGGGTGAATCTTTTACAAGTATGTGGCAATAACCCCCAACTAGCAAGTATGCTGGAAGTATCTGGGTGATTATATTTATTAATGGCTACTATATCCTACGTTGGTCATTATAGTACAAAGTATTTTGGCATTAGGAAGTTTTAAATCATATTCTTTATCACTGGTGAATTAATTGTGAAGGTAGGGCCATGAAAGATTATTTAACCTGTGCTACCTATGCTTGGCAAAGCATTTTGGTGTTTGCATATAAAATACTCAATCGAAAGAATTCAAGTTCTAAGGCGACAATAAATAATTATAATCTGAAGCTTAGCAATTTTATTTTGTTGGCAGTGTGAGAGTTATACTAGCCACTTATCCCTAGTTTTGGTGTGTGGAAATTATTCATGGGGAAGACTACATCAATATTTGTCTTCATTTTTGTGTGTTGAATATTCCAAGTACATGCATGGGCTGGCCATCGTGGAATTAAGGAATTTATTGTTGCCTTCAATATTTTGCTTACTATAAACTCGGATGACACATTCCTTAAGGTCAGGAACTTTAAAGAGGCTCTACTTAGTGTATATTATTGGGCGTTGAATTGGGATATTAATGTTGTGCATGGAAGAATTATATTGGATGAGTGTTGAAATACCAAAGCTCCATATTATTGATGGCGTATCATATTTCCTTTTGGTGTTGATGCTTGGGGAAATATTATTGAAGAATTGGCCTTTTAATCAAATCGACTTCATATTCCAAAAGACAAAGAAAGGCCATCGTGGTCCGGGTATAATACAAATGCTAAAGATGGTTGATTTCCCTTGTGTTGCTTCCAGTTAATCTCCATACTAGTCTATCAAGTATTGGACAACATAAGACTTGAGGTGAGCTATCAACTTGGTGGACATTTTTGATGGTGCTGAAGCATATCTCAATTCCTGTTGCTGTGTATGCATGATTAAGGAGTTCTGCAACCTCTTAAGTCTATAAATTGCATATTGAGTTAAAATATCTCATTATTTCAGTCTTAGTTTTATTTTCTATCAAAATAACAGAATAATTGCAGATGTAATGATCATCGCAACTTCTGAAATATGTTTCATCTATTTGTAATAGTTAATCTTTGCTATCATAATCAATAATTCACTATGATATTGCTATTACTATATATTTTGTTTAAAATATCAAACCTGCACATTGTTATTGCGATCACACAATAGACCTACTCATCTTCAACTATCTGAAATTTACACCTCTGCAATCAAGAAATCCCTATAACATCTGAATGAGCAAAGTATTTGACAAAATGTGGTTGAAGGAAAGTTGAAATTTGGGAAAACTAGTAAGGGGACATTACAAAGCCCCTGGGCACCCATAGGACCGACGGTGGCTCTATAGTTTAAAAAACATCTATCTTGCCACCAATGGAGTGGTGGGCAGGTGGTAATGTGGCAGAGCTCGGGCAATGAAGAGGCATCTCGCATGTATCGAAGGCTTAGCCTCCTACTATGATAATATGACCAAGAGAGAACCAAGCCCTCGACCAAGCACTAAGCTTAATAACCAACCAATGATTTCATAACTAATTTGGAATTTTTATTAATAGAAAAATTGAAATTGTACTCAACAATAGCGACAAATTACGCCAGCATGCGTGGAGTACAATGGCATAGAGATGATGCAAGTGGAAGAATGTTCTATAGAATATTTCTAGTACTTGACCAAATAGTGCTACGAATTGGTACAGTAGGGTACAAATCATACAGATCCGTATTGTACGAATTTTGAATGACACTAGTCTATAGATATAGATTATGTCAAGATTATTGAAAATTTCCTTTGAGGGCTTGAGACAAATGTTCAATTTGGACGATCTTAGGGTTCCTAGGTATTTAGACACAATGGCAGAGACTGTTTTGGCCCTAAGTTATTCGAAATAACAACTTTCTCTCGGATCTGGCGACCATCACCCAAATTGAACCCCTCATAGATCTAGCTCCCATATGTTCGATTTGGATGAAACCAAAGCCAAAACTGACTTTCTTAAAAGCTCTGAATTCAATGGTCAGGTCGAAATGACACCAAAGTGGACCCAAAAAAAAATAAAGCTTGATTACCTCCCAAATTTTAGAAGGGACTTGTAGATTTTTAGCTTTGATACCATGTTAGAGTCACCAATGGACTGAATATTTTAGAATCTCCAACAAGAGCAAAAGATTTCTACCACAAGAGAGCACAAGAGAAAGATGTTGCTTGATTTTGGCCACAATATTTTAGATTGAATGTGATACTACATCATGAAATGTACATATGATACCTTGCTTATAAAGGCAAGGGTGAGAGAGAGGATTAGATAAGATTGTGACGTGTTTTAATCCTATACAATGAGACAACTAACTTGATAATTATTAAATGACATAGGACTCAAGAATTAAATGCCAAGATACTTGATAAGATCTAATTGAAAACTAAGACTTCTAGAAGGATTCATTAAAACCTAACTAAACTTAATATGTGTATAGGACTTACTAGTGAGCTAGTTAGGTAAAATACCTTGTTCACACCAAAAAGATCACATTAATTATCAACACTAGACACATTGAAATCTTAAGAAGAGTTTGGCCATGACAAAATATCAAAATGAAGCATGAGGTTGATCAACACTGTAGTGAAAGGAGCTTTGAAGTGGTTGTTTGGATTTTTTGAATATTGCAAGCATATAAGCAAATGTTCCTAAAGCAAGAAGACAAGAATAACAAATTGTCATTGAAATATTATGGTCCATATTAGATTTTGTAGAAAATTGGTAGTGTAGCTTACAAGCTTGAGCTACCTCCCACTACAAAGTTACATTTAGTTTTCCACGTCTCATGTCTAAACCAAAGAAATGGGACTCGGACTCGGCTCGGACTCGGACTCGGCTCGGACTCGGCAAGGCCGACTCGGCGTCAGACTCGACTCCAGACTCGGCTGGACTCGGGAAAGTGAAAAAATCAAGAAATGTAGAGATTTTTAAAGATTTAAAACTTGTTTCAAACACCCTTTATTGAATACACCTTAAAGACACAATAACATCATCAAATTCGGCTCATTTGATTACATACACAAGTATACATCAATCACATAAGCATAAACGTAAATTGTAGCTGAAGAAAATAACAAACATAGATATATAAATATTGTCAAATGTATACAATATTACAAAACTCATGGAATAAAAAATACATGTCATCATATGATCATCATCAAATGTTTCATACAAATACCAAAGGTAAATACAACTACAAGCCTATGGCTCAGAGAAGCCTGCACAGCAACACCCTCTAGCCCCAGCCCCTTGCGAAGGCGTCTAAGGTAGGTCCTAGATGATTGGACAGCCATGGCCGCTCCCCGTGACACCATGCCATGCTCACCAACATCAGGAACATCTGTGTCACTATCTGCCTCTGAATCTCCTATCTGTGCTCGTGCTCTCTGCTCCTCCTCTGCCATGGCTACAGTCTCAGCCTCTATATCTACCTGGTCGATCCAATCAGTGTCAAACTCGGAGGTTAAATTTTCCCTACTTCTATCGACACAGTTTCCCCCCATATTTTTCGACGAGGGTTTGGGGGCAGTGCCCCCAAGGTGGGTTCAAGGGGCATCACCCCTTGCGGGGTCAAGGGGTAGTGCCCCTTGCGCGCTCCCTGTCGCGATACAGGGCGAGGTCGAGGGGTAGCGCCCCGCGAGGCCAAAAAAACTTATTATTTAATAAAGGCATCAGGTGTTATTTTTCTATTGGCTGACATGTTGTAACCCTAATTTTTCTCATTCTCAGGCGGAGGTTGTAGTGAACAAAGACGAGACCATTCATTTTAAAAAGACTTTTTAAAATGTTTTTTTTTGTCATTTTACTTAAGCTAGGCAGTAGCCGAGTTTGGGGCTCAGGACTCGCCGAGTTTGGCGAGTTTGAGCCAAACTCGCCAACTCGGCGAGTCTGGCGATTTTACTCGCCAGACTCGGACGAGTCCGAGTCCGAGCCCCTAGGACTCGCCGAGCATGACACGTACTCGGACTCGCCGAGTCTGGGCGAGTTTGGGCGAGTCCCGTTTCTCTGGACTCTAAACAAGGTGATTGGTCAACAAAGACAATGCCAATGTGAAAGGGGGGGACGCAATGCCCTTAATCCTACAATGTCCATAGAGGTATGAGGAGTCTTTTGGTGGCTACTATAACTTTTGATTAAGTTATATGATCATTAATATAGGAGGTACCAGTTATTTTATTAACATCATATTGCAAATTGTTTTCTTCTTGGAAGATTTGGAGGTTTTCCCCCTCAAAGTGACTTATTACTCTCAATCAAATTTTGGCAGCATATTTCTTAATGTATTCTTCTCATATGCAAGTTATTTTATTAAAGACTCAATATGAAAATTTTCTTATGGTACATGTCCTGGTTCATCACGTGACTATAATTGGTTAGGAATGTTGTGTTTTATCCATATTTTAATATTTTGTATTCCTATCGCTGTTTTGAGTATGATGCAGTAAGGGTAGATTGTTAGGATTACACATTACATCATAACATTATGCCATGATAAATAAAAATTACTAAGGTTTTAGTGAGAGATAAGTTTAAATAAATATTGTTTAGAACTTGATTAATCAGGTTTTATGGGATTTCTATCACTCACACAAACCCTGTAGTTGAGGAGAGGAAAGAATATGAAGCTTAAATATAAATTTTATTGAAATGACAACCCATCATAATTGTATAAATATACCTTTATGTTATGAATAATCTTGTCCTATTACATGTATTTAATTGCTAAACTTTCAATAAAATCAAATATCCGTTAGACAAACAAAAGGAGTTATCCTTGGATTGGCAAAGTTGAAAATCAGTCAACCGATGTGCTTTAGGAAAATTATTGCTTACCTTGCTCAGCTTACCACTCAGTCCCAAAGAAAATTCAGATGATTTTTGAATACTTTTTCTCAAAAGTTCCCTCTCTTGCATCCATTTCCAAAGGATTGATTACTTTGTCCCCTAGTTCTTACCTTTTCTTCTAACCTTCAGGTTTTTGCTTTGTAGGGCAGAAGTGGTCTAAAATTGGATCAATTAAGTTAGCTAAGTTAGTTAACTTGGCCACTTAAATGTTTTCATTGAAGCTAACCCCTATGCCAAAGAACTTTGAAGGATCATTCTTGAAAATTATCAATTAAATTGCATTTCAAAAGATGACTGTCAAAGGGAAACAACTGAAGATGAACTAAAGGAGCTGACTTCTTACAGTGACTAGATAGAGAAAAGAGGCAGAAATGATGAGTTTGTTTGGAATTGAACACATGTCACTAGTTAGATTGCAACTAAACTCATCTCTGACAAAATTGAATGTGTAGAATAGGTATGATCATGGCTGAACATCCTATAGAATGTGACGGAGACAAAGTCTGTGGGTTCTTGAAGCTCTAGTGCATGTCACAAAGTTGCTTCAGTTGCAAGACTTCATATCTTCCTCTCAACTTTTCTGTAACTTATTCTTGTTAAAACTCTAAAAGAAAAATCATTGTAATTTGTCATTCCTTTGTGTTTCCATTGCAAGTTGATTTTGAAGACTTATATTGCTTCCCCCTATGAGTCTTGGGGAGTTGTAGCAAATATTTCAGGAAGTGTCAAACAATTGGAGAGTTTGTATGGTGTTGCAATATAGCTGTCTGTGCAAGAAAAGTCCTTGGAGGCCTATTTGAAATCAATAAACCATTGTAATAATTCATGAGGTAGTGCTTGAGGAGGAACAAACTCTCACCCTTCTGGATTTTTTTCCCTATTTTGGGTTTATCTAGGTCATAGTACTGTTATCCTTCATTTTGTTGTTGTTTTATGCTTTTTTCTTGTGGATACATGTTTCTTTCCATAGTTCCTTACTGCTATTAACTCTTGACTGCATATAGAGACTATTTTTCCGTATTTCTGCACATGTAACAGAAACTTATGTAATCGATTTACTACAAGTCATTGTAGAATCTGTTTTGATAAATTATGTTGTAGAATATCCATAGTAAGTGCCAATCAATAATTGGTAAAATTATTTTGCATTGAGCACTTTTTAATGCAAAATATCTCCTTGCTTTTGATTCTAAATCAGTTAAGTTTCTAGACACTTGACTTTTGTGGAAAACTTTTGTTCCCATAAAAATTTCCTACAAAGGTGCCTTACGTTATTGCACATTTGAAATGTCTAAGTAGTTTCTTAAGATTTTGGCAATGCTGGGATTTATTATGCTATGAAAGACTTTCGTCAAAGAAGTTATTTTGAGTTGTATGTTATTGATATGTTTGTTCATTTATTCTTTAGCATGGTAATTGAATGTACGCACTGCCCCTTTGATATTTTTCATATTTTATAAATAGAGATATGTATATGATGATGCATATAAGAATTCAGTAGCATGCTATTTTTTGTCATAAGTTTATGCATAGATTAACAATCCAATCCCTCCAATTGTTGAAGATCATCATAAACTTATATACGTAGTATATGTTTTTATCAATATTGTAGGTTGAAGATGCTATTGGTACTGCAATTGCCCAACATCGACAATTAAATCATGTTCGTGTGGATGAATTGTTCCGAGGTAGATCATTGTTCTTTTTATTGTAAATTATGATTGCATTCGATATGTAAATTTGTCTAAAATAAATATAGATCATGCTTTGTAAAAATGACATTTTCTAGGCATGGATGCTTTTGCACATGAATGAAAACCACGTAGGTCTTCTTGCCTATCTTCTACATATGCTTCAAGGAACCCTTTTCAATGTGGGAGGGCATGTCATAAACCTAATTAATTATTGAATTGAATTGAATGAATCTTGAGTAAGAAACTCGCTGTTTTGTGAAGTCTTGTCTCTTTCTATTAAGAGTCCCCTTTTAGGAAACTCATGTTCCCTCTTTGATATTCTTGGTTGGTAAGTACTACCATTAACCTATTTCTACCTCTAGGCCCAAATAGCCTTTCCCAAGATTTTGTACCAAGCATTAGGTGATGATAGAGTTGAAATTTGGAAAGGTCCTCAAAAGAAAAAGTAGTTTAAATGTTGGGCATTTGTTTTTCAATTCATTTATATCCCAACCAATTGGTTGCAATCAAAGGCTCAAGTCTCTTGCCCTCTTAAAGGTTTTGGTGTTCAATAAAGTGTTAAAACACTTTAAGCATTGTCAAACATATCCACAAAACTCTGTTATTGTAATGCTCCCGTCCTAACCAGCTCAGTATGGTGGACCGTTAGCCTATTCACTGGGTTCTCGTAGGCTAATGGGTTAGGGTTTGGGAACTCCTAGGGACAATTTATCCAGCAGGTTTGTAGTGTCAGGTGCTGTTTTGAGCTCCAGTGGTTATGATGTGCGTAATGCCCTTTTTTGGAGTGAATTTAGTTGAGTTCTCCAGTACTTGCTATTTTTAGTAAGTCAGTTTTGGGCACCAACAGTGCCAGTTTTCAGTGTTACTATTTTTAGATGTGACAGTGGAAGCAGTTAATAATGATATCTTGATATTTATTATAGTCCAGTGCATTTAAATTGAATAACAATAAATTATTAATAAGAAAGTTAAATCAAAATATTTAACTTTATCGTTATTTTTAATTTATTCAATGAAGGACTATAGTGGCGCCAAATATTAAGTGAAGTGTTTAATTTAATGAAAGGGGCCATCTAGAAGAGGGTGCCACTTTATGAGGAAGACATAAGGATTTGAAATAAATTAAAAATACATCCCTAGCTGAGCGTGGGATTTGTGAGCCTATTTAAGTGAGTTTTGGAGCTCATTTTTGGTATGAGTTGATATTTTGATATTCTTCTTTGTTGAAGGATCTTGTTCTTCTTGAAGGTTTGCGAGGACCAAATCCCTTACAAACAACATCTTTGACGTTGGTGAGAAACCCAATCTGGAGGATTTCTTGGTGGTTTCATACAAAAATCATGGATTAAGCTTATTGGTGATTTTAATATTCAGAAATTGTTGGAGTTCATTGCACATCAGATTGAAGAGGGTCGACTCAAGGGGTTTTATGAGATTGTTTGTTGTTCCTTCTAGTCGTACTCCTTCCTTGGCTGGCCATACATTCCCATATGTTACTTGAACACCTCCAGCAATGGTGTGAGAGTTTCTTGAGGAGTTCTACTGGGGTTTTAGAGTTGTTTTCTGTTGCTAGGGAGCACACTTGGATATGCAACATCAGTTTGTTCATTTCATGCCTTGGAAGGTGATATTTGGAGAGTGACGTCTAGTTTGCATCACTAATTTGCAACTTTCAATATCAAATCTGAAATACATCTCAAAAATATTTCAATATATGTCATGTCATGAACTGGGTTGTTCATATTTTTGAGATATATTGCATCTCCAGTTTTGAAATCAAATCTGAGTTATTTCAGCCTTGTGGATTTTTTGAAGATTGTAAATTTCTGAGTTATTTAATTGGTGCAAGTATTTCTATTATCATAGAAATATTCTGTACTCTTCTTTCTTCTATAAACAATTGCAAATCAAAAAACAAAACTCAAAAAAAAGAAACAACGCAAAATAGAGTTGCATATTATAGTGGTATCAAAGTAGTGTATCTTGCCATCCTGAGGGGGTTCAATATGATAGAGCGGTGATATGTTAAGATTTGACCAACAACCTTTCACACATCATTACAACACTCACAAGAACAAATCTGATACTAATTTGGTTGTAGAAGAACAAAGGGCAATAGAAGAATAAAATATAGGAAATATGGGTGATAGAAATCCAAGAGATGTAGGAGAAGAACAATTTTTGAATTGTTGGATGCTCTAGTTAGAGGGCAACAAGCTATAGAATAGAGAGCACAAGAATGAAATCAGCAGTCAGGACTTTTGAAAAAAAATTAATGGCTCAGCAGTTAGAAGTGAATATTGGTGCTAACAATGCAAATATTGGAGGCAACAAAGGTCAAAGAGAGAACTTAGTACATGGTGGGAATGCAAATCAGCAAACTTGAACAATAACATCTAGGCCTCTTATGCCTACCTTTCCACCCAGGGCTCAACCACAAGTTGATAACAAGCCCAGAATTACATATTTACAAGATCAATTTAGGCATGATTGTGAGAGTGGAGGTCCAGAGTTTCTGCTTCTCCTGGGTGTTCATCATTGTTTTCACTCAAAAGGTACCAGAGGAGTCTTCGGCTCAAGCCCCCTTATTCTCGGTTCCTCGGCGAGGGACAAGTTCCCACAAATTGGTTCCTCGCCTACTTACTCCCGTGTGTGTGATTGTTTTGATCGCTATATTCTGGTGCTTTCCCTACACTCTCAGCCACGCATGCGTCCTCTACATGTCCACCTCTAGCATCCCCAACACTCCGAGTACTTCCAGGTGTGCTGAACCTAGGTGGATTGTTTTGATCGCCACGTTCCAATGCTTTCCTTGCACTCTTGGCCACACGTGCGTCATCTACACATCCACCTCCAGCGTCCCAACACTCCAAGTATTTCCAGGCCCTGACTCATCCCTATGCTCCCTCCAGTCGAGGGTCGGCGGATCACCTAATCGCTTGGTCTTGACCACCTTGTAGCCTCTTCTCACTTTTATTTGGGTCTACAGGCATGAATCACTCAAGACTGACCCAACTTCTTTTAAGACAATGGCGCCAAAATGTTTACCGCTACAATTGATAAATTAAGTACAAGAAATAATAATGTATATGACAATGCATACCAGACACAACAGTAAAATATATCTTAATTCGCACATGCAATTATTACAGAGAAGAGACCAGAGATGGTTGGCCAAGGATTACAATAGACCCAACTATACCGTACTACCTTCCTTGGCGGTACACAATATATTTAAAGAACCCAACGGCTACTGAGAGGTACACAATCATCAACCAACCGACACATAACTGCCCGAGAGTGACAACCCACATAATACAATTAATTAATACATTATCGGGTAACCAAAATTATCAAACATAACAATAAGCATTTTATGCGAACTACAAGGAGCTTAGGGTGCACAAAGTTAGCTATAACGGCTACTAGTACTCTTACTGTAATTCAACTCAAACAAAATTCAAATGAATAAAATTTAGTCAAAACCATTGTTTAGAAGCTAATATATCATATGACCATAAGAAACTTAAGGTCAAGTTTTTAGTAAGTAATGGCTTCCTTTTATTGGAGCAATGTTTTGTCTCGTGCAATTATTACAGCCTATAGACACTAAAATAACTCCTCTAATTATCATTATCATCCTATTGTTATTCATTAATTATAATCATTTTTTAAATCATCATTATCTTCATTTATCTTTAATCATCATTATTATCATTAATTAAATATATATTTATTATTTAATTATATGAGCTAATTATCCATTAAATAAATTAATAAAACTCATAACTATCTTCTCATTAGTTAACTTTCTCATCAACTTATCAATTTCCACATCAAAAAGTCTACTAAATAAATTAATAAAATTCATAATTGCCCTCTCTTGAGTTAACTCCTCAAAATAACAAAATTCCTTGTCGATTTCAGTTAACTATTGTTATGGTAATTTTGAGCTTTCAAACTTGCTTTCTATGTTGTTTCACAGATTCTCTTTTGATTTAAAATTTGATGCTTGCATACGCTAAATATGTCAAAAAATTTATTTTCCTTGGTTGATTATATCGTCATTCTAGGATCTATTTGTACCATCGGTAATTTTTGCAGATACAAAGCCTCTTGCAAGTACTCCAAAGTTTGAGGAGTGTCGTAATAATTAAATAGGCAGCTGCTTCTATTTGAATACCAGTGTGATTTTCAACATAAATAGCCTGAAAATATGGAAATGTGCATTTTATCTTAAATATATGCAAAATGGTTGAATCCTTTTTTCTTAACATGCAGATCTTACCCAGGAAGAGGTTGAAGACATACAATTCAAACAGGTTGTTTTATTTTGCAAATTTATGCTTATTTTATTAAGCTTTTGAAAGCAGATGAAAACAGTGACACTATATTAAATAAATTAATTTTGCATAATTTCTTTAGGAAGAGTTACAACAAAAACAAAAGATTTAATTATAGTTAACTAATAGACAAGGGGTAGCATATGAATGGTTATGACTATTGGAATAAAAGGTATATATAAGAAGATAAATCAAAGGGAAGGAAGAACAATTTAGCAGAGATAATTATTTGTGTTTCCTTAAAGAGATCATTCTAATTGTGGTAGACTGCCAAAGACAATACTAGTCGGATGGTATCCATCTATGCGACAAGAGAAAATGTTTGAGTGTAATCAACACCTCCTTATTGAGTGTACCTTTTTGGCCACCAATCTAGCCTTATGTTTATGAATGCTACCATCAAATTTATACGTAGTTTTGTACACCCACTTTGTACTGACAACTTCCTTACTAAAAGATAATTTGATAAACTGAACTATCTCACTATTCATTGCTTCAAGCCATACATCTTTTTCTTGAGCTTCGTAAAAATCTATGGCCCTTTGCTGTGCATCATTTGAGTCATCAAGGCAAAGTTCACTTATGCATCTGACCTTGTCATTTTCTCAAAATTTGTGTCTGAAATAAAAGTTGGTGGATGACTTTTTTTTGTTTTCCTTTGATATATCTAATATCTTCTTGTTCCCACACTTGAGGATTCAGGTTTTGCATCATCAATTACAATTGGAGGATACTCTTTGTCCTTGTCAGCTACATCAACCACAATTTGATTTTCTTTTATTTCGTTGCCAGTGGTGTATTTTTTTCTTCATGAAATATCCCATCTCTGCTTATCACCAATTTCTTGCTTATTACATCATACAATATGTATGCTTTATTTTTAGATTCATATCCAATAAAAAAATACATTTTAGGCCTTTATCATACAACTTAGATCTTTTTTCCTTTTGTATGTGTGCATAGACAGCACATTTAAACACTTTCAAATGTGCAATTGTTGGCTTAATTCTGACCAAGCCTTTTCAGAAGTCATTCCTTAAATTTCTTTTGTAAGGCTCCTATTTAGCTGATAAAATATTGTAACCATTACTTTTGTCCAGAAAGCCTTATCCAAATTTTTTTCTTTCAACTTACTCCTTGGCATCTCAGTAGCAGTTCTTTTCTTCCTTTCAGCAGCTTCATCTTGTTGTGGAGTGAAGTATCAAGTTACCCCCATCAAAAATACAGTATCAACAGCCCATATGTCCTTGGTAGATGGCCATCACAAACATAAAAAAAAATGCTGTGCAAACAAATAGAAAACTCCCCCTATCACAAATTCTTACAAACTCTTTGCAAATCCTCGCAAACTTCGCTTGTCTTGTAAAATGATATAAAAACACACTAAAAAAACTTTATATTCTCTTTACAAAAAAAATCCAATCACAATCTCTCTATACACATGGTAGTCCCAAAAGAAATAAAACAACCTTATTCCAATGGCGAAACAAAATAATATTTGAGTCACATGAATGGCACCTAATAATCCCTGTTCCTCATGTTAATAAATTACACTTGATGGCTTATTCTTATGCAAAATATACAAGATGTGAAAGCTTCCAACTAAACAGATAGATCTGTGAATTATTCACAGCTTCAATGGCTCCTGACATCTCCTTACACCAAAGATAAGAAGCAGCAAGATATCAGAAATCAGAGACTGCCACACAACATACTAAACAACACTGCATCCTTGGAAATCCAATAGCTGGGCAATATAATTTGATTCTTTTTGGCTGTGTATGCCCTTCCGACATAACCTTGATCACATCTTTCAAACTTGACATGCCCTTCCAAGACATCCTTGATTACACCTCTCAAACTCAATTCATTTTCTCTGCTCATCCACATGCCTAGTCTACGTTTCTTTGTTCACTCTCAATACAAACATGGTCACACAGATCTTAAAAAATACACTTCTTTTGCAACACCTGATTACAGCAGTAGGACCTCCTATGTGCTCCAATAGTAGATAATGGAATAGAGCAGCAGTAGACAGGATGATCTGCAGATCATCAATAGAATGCAAATAATATGCAAAACCCGAAAACTTCTCCATTCAATTATTTGTGAAAGGAAATTACATTTATAAGAAAGAAATCCAAACTAAATGCAAAACTGACTTCTAACTAGCTATCAACTAACAACAAATTGCTTGTTAACTAAAAAATGTCCATTATTATTTTAGGCCCAATGTTGTCATTGGATGATGTTTTAGTTTTCAAAGACCGACTTAGGCCTTTGCATATTTTTGTTCTTTGCTTAATGGCCATTGTTGCCCCCTTACTTGTTTGTAGGCTTGGCATATCACTTTGTACTAGTTTTTTTTTCTTTTCTAATGAACCATGTGAGATCCATCAATCCACATTTGCATAGAAGAAAAGGTTCGTCCTTGTGTGATTTTTAATCTCCCGGCATGACTGTTAGTACAAATTATTCAAAGGCAACCTTACAGAAACTAGGTTGTGGACAAGTAAATAATCACAGACTAACTAGCAGCAAGCCGACTAGATTACAAATAGTATTAAACTAGCAGAACATATGTCAAAATCAACCAACATCAAAATGATAGATAATGATATGCAGATTTCGATCAATGCCAAACTAATAGATAATAAGGAAAAATGTGTTAATGCCAAAACAAACTATATCATCCAACTCTGAATCAATGTTAAAATGGTAGATAATGATAAGCAAATAAAAGGAATTTAACAACTGTCCAGATTCTTTTAACAATAATAACATCGATATGGTGAAGAACTGTCCAAGATTTTCTTGCAATAATAATGCTACCTCTAACTGGCAGTAAATCATCCAAATAGTTACAATGAAGGAAAAAGGATTAGAATTGAGATTTTCACACAATATCAAAACTATCACTAACAGCAACAAGACTGAAAATGATTAATTTCCACAATATCATGAGATAAAAAATACCAGAAACCTCGTGCCATCAATCCAGATTTGTATGGTCAGCTCAAAAAGGATGAATGATAACAAATAACTCTAAAACTCTGATGAATCTACAGAATTGAAGCTAATTGCAAGTTGTACAGCCTGATATGAAAAGGTAGAGCCTGCCAGTAAGATGTGTGACCAGCATTTAAATACTATTTTTTTATTCTGAACTGGATACAACCTCATTCAAATGGTACAAACCATAATGATATTACCTGCTGCAGCCAATAACAAATCCCAAACAGAATGGCAGGATTTTATTCAAATTTTCAAACTATATGATCAGAAGTGGTAGTTTGATGTGCATCAAACTGAATGTGATTATAGCGATTCACTTCAATAATCGGTGCAGCCTGAAAACAAGGATAAATAACAACAAAATCAATGCCCAAACTCATAAACCCTATGGTGAAAAATGTATTTTCTTTTGTAAATATGTATGGCCTAGCTCGAAGTGTAAAAACCCTATAGTGAAAAATGCATATTCTTTTGTAAATATGTATGGCCTAGCTCAAAGTGTACAACCATGCTTTAGACTTATAAAAGTTGCAATTTCAACTCACAAATGGTATGGCCTGCACATGATGTTAAAATCTCTAAAACATATCTGATGAGCAACAAATTCATGCATGACTAATCCTGATCCAGAAAAGAAATCAGCAAACCTCGAATTTTTGAATTTTTTTTTTTTCTTCTATAAAGTTTATTTTTTTGGAATGATTTTTTCTCTATTTTATGGAATTTTTTCCAGATTAATTGAAAAACTCTTTCTTTTGGTTTGCCAAGTTATTCTCGAGAAAGACTTCTGCTACTACGATAACTATTATTGATGTATTCAACCAATTTTAGGTTACTATTACATGTCCTGTGGGATCCTTTTTTTATATTTCTAAATGGCATAGAGTTGAGGTGGATCTTATTAATATTGTTTTCCCTTCTTTCTAACTTCTTGACAGTACCTTTCACAATCAGCTCTAGTAATCTTGGCATTGCTTGTTATTCTTCTGGATTTGACCGTGTAGTTTTTGTTGTTGCCAACGTTTTGGATCAAACACTATGATCCATCATCAGGACAAGAGCAAGAGAACAGAAAATCTTGGCATTTTTTATATTTTGTTGTGTAGCACTCACCAGGAAGTGGTGGGGAGATCTTGTTAAATCATAGAGTGGAAATATGTGCTTTTCTTTGCATGCAAGCAACATGCTATGCCTAATTTCATCTTTTATCAATAGAATGGATTTCTTAGAAGGAGGCTATTGCTTACATCCAAATAAGAAAATCCGTTCCTATTGAATTAACTACAGTTCAATTGAAACCAACTAAGCTTTCCATTTGATAGATTATTTACTAGCTTTTGTACTATCAGGCATGGCTGATATATTTTTGGCGAAGAGCCAAAACTCACAAAGTGGTAGATATTGCTGGTGAAAGGCTTCAATACTGGATTAGTCGGAATAATCAGTCGCCAACATCTCGCGATGTAGTTGATGGTAATTGTGTTTTGGCTTTCATCTTAGCAGACTTATGGCTGTTTTTCATCTCAAGATGCTTTGATCATGGCAGTTCTTTCAAGTGTGTTTGATTTTACTAACTTTGGTAAGAAATATTTTATTACATCGACTAAGATATCCTATTGTCTTATCAGTTCAGAGAGGACTGATGGAACTACGGAAGCTAGGCATTGAGGACCGGTTATGGGAGGCTTCACGCAATGAAATCCCCTAAGAATTCAGGAATTCAAATGTTGATGATCATTTCAAGCTGCAAATGGCCTAACCTAAGTTTGGCTTATAAATAAATGCATTCTTGAACTAGATTTTCTTTTATCGGTCTCCACAGTTCAAACTTAATTCATTTGCTTTGTTTTTTTATTGTAAGAAACAACCTTAGATTTTTCAAAACGCGGACTCTGTCAGGTGACTCATGGTACAACCCACATTTTTTTGTGAATGAAAACAAACAAACTTATTATGTACAATAGTTCCAATGCTTCTTGGTGAAAACACACTACTATTTTTAAACGCTAGAAATATCTCAGTAGATTCTAATTCATACTCATGCATTCCAATCTGAGGCAGAACATGAGGGTTGCAAGATTGGTGAGGAAAGTTACACCAACTAGTACTTCTTGATGGTTATTGCGAGGGAAGTTCGATTACAAGGATTCTGTTTCTGAAAGGCTTCAGTTAGAGTTTATCTAGAGTGCAAACTGCATTTTTCTATTTTTTATGTACATCCATAATGAATTATCTCTTGTAGTAGTAGTGTCAAAAGACAGCAGAATATATCTGTTCTTTTATGAAATCAGGCAACTGTAATAATTAGAGGAGAACAGCATCACATAAGATTGTTGTGCCAGAAATGCTAAATCCTATGACTTAATTTGTATTGAGGTTTTATTACACATTGCAGGATAATGCCTAGAGATATTTAAGTACATAATTCAAAATGAAATTCACGTGTTCAACAGAACATATCAGAGAAATACACTAAAAATCTGGAGTTACACTCCTACATATTTTGACAACGTATTCTCAAATCCCTTTACTGATTCATCTTAATATATCGTTAGCATTTTCATCGTTATTTTTTTTATATCAAGGGAACAAGGCAGCAAGACAAGGTGGAGTTTTTAAATACTTGTATATGGAACTTTTTTACATGTTCTGCTTTTTTAACCTCTGACGACTTCAAAAATCTGAAAATATTCTCTGTTCAAATCCACGTTGCATCTAACACTGAAACCAAAAAAATTAGGGAACATTAAGGATATATTCCGGTCTAGATTTAATCCTAATTTTGGGAATACGATCAAGTTAATAGGTAAAGTATGTCTAAAAATATCATATTAATCTTTCAATATTAATAATATTATACTTGAGGACAGTTTCAATCCTTCATAACTAATAATATTAGATTGAGGTAATTAGGAAGTTAACTAATTTAATAATGAGATAGACAAAACTGATGAATGAGATAAACTCATAGTAAGTCGTAATCTAGGTAGAAGTGTATGACATAATTAAAAATTATTTAATTGAGTGCATGAGAATAAAAAATAAGTAAAATTAAATTAAAAGAATAATAATATTTATTTTTTAACTTTTCATGTATTAAAGTGTCAAATACATTAAATTAAATTAGAATTATCAGATTTTCACAATCCATAATAATATCTATAGCTGCTCCTAGATTTGATTGTGACTTTTTTGCATCAAAGTTTCAAAAAAAAGTCACACAATCAAATCCAGAAGCAGCTATAGATCGAATTAAATGTTTTGTAGTTTTAATGGGCAAAAATAATATATACTTGACTAGAAAAAATAAACTAAAACGTATACCATGAATTTAAAAAAGAATAATTGTCTAGTAGACATAATATTTCCCAATCTATGAATGGTTTCCCCTTTTGTTGTGTGTGTTGATTCATAAATGAGATTCTCTTGGGGTTGCTTAAATTATAACTTAAAAATTTAAAAGTGACTAAATTTTATTAAGTTCCTTATATAGATTGAAGTTTTTTAGTTTGATAGTGAAGTTGAATGTAATTGAATGAGTTTATTAAGATTTAGTTTTATTAAATTAAGAATTTTCATATCACAAGATATAAGGTCGGTTAGGATGTGCTACAAATGAATATGATAGAATGGGTACCCCTTCCAACTTGAAAAGGTCAATTATTCATATAATTCAAACTCATACTTCCAATATCAATAAAATCCAATTTAAATTTGTAAAAGTCTAATTTAACATATTTCTTATTATTATCTTTTAGCGTCATTAATATTTTTCTAGAAAACTTAAATCTATTTGTATTTCTCGATATTATGACATTATATTTATGAACGATGAAGAAGATGACTAAATATATTCTACCAATTCCCAAACACACAACGCCACCGAAAATCTTGCCAAGATCAATTGCAACGCGCTAGTTCACCAGGAAAACTGCATAACACGAAAAATCATCACCGGTTGATAGAAACAACCAAAAACTCACACAACGATCAATGTGGATCGCCAAAACAAATAGGACATGACTAAGAAAACACTAGCAAGCACGTTAGAATCATCAGGAACATCTGCACCAACACCACTTATCAGATCTTCATCGGTCAACGTCTGAAAGCTCAAGAACACAACCAATCAATAATTGCCACAAAGAAAGATAACTTGTGGAGCACCAAATCATGATCCATCTAAAATGAAGATACACAAGACCATACCAAACAATATCCCAAAGACTCAGCACAAGATCTTATCACACTGGAATATATCGGAGGATATATTGAACTTTGCAAAATAGTGATCATCAAACCAACACTACAAACCGGATCATAAGATCTTCCCAAAATGCAATCACCAGAGCAATACACAGGAATATGTTGACATCAATGACAACAACATATCCTAGAAGCAGCAATGACCAACAATATCCAACAATCTCCCCCTTTGGCATTGATGACAACATATGAATGTGAGAAACAATCAGTGCAAAGAAAGAAGATATCTCCAACAAACTCCAGCAAACTCCTTCTAAGATCAGGACATATAAATAAGTTTTTCACATGATCTCTCTCGCCCTTTGAAATAAATGCCAAAGATCTCAAAATAGAAAAACAATCTCCCCCCAAAAACAAAGACATGAATCTCTCTCCCCAAAACATAGACTACTCTAGAAAAGGAGCAGCACCAACTCACCAATCCGGATAAAAGGATAAGGCTTGTGAAGTCCATCGGATTGATGCAACTCAATGCATCTAGTTCTCATTAGGAGGGGTGGATACCCCTACTTGTCTCTCAAATAGATAAACGTATCTGCAGGCAAAGGCTTAGTAAAAATATCAGCTATTTGTTCCTTTGTAGATACATATTCCAACTTCACCTTCTCTTCACTGACTTGCTCTCTCAAGTAATGATATTTGATTGACACTTGCTTAGTCTTTGAATGTTGCACTTGCTTTTTTGACATGTTAATAGCACTAGAATTGTCACAGTATATAACAATAGGCTCATCATAAACAACTCTGATATCTTTTAACATTTGCTTCATCCACACTACCCGAGTGCAATCACTAGCAGCAACAATGTACTCATCTTCAAGAGTAGATAAGGACACTGAATCTTGTTTCTTACTAGCCCATGAAACCAACTTCTTACCCAAAAAGAATGCTCCACCGGTAGTGCTCTTCTGGTCATCAACATCGCCAGCCCAATCAGCATCAGTATAGGCACAAAGCATGAAATTGTCATTCTTTAGATACCATAAAACCATATTCCACAGTTCCTTTTTAGATATCTGAATATCCTCTTAACAGCAGTGACATGACTCTCTTTCGGATCAACTTGATATCTAGCATCCATGCACACAACATGCATAATGTCTGGCCTAGTCTAAGTAAGATATAGCAGTCCACCAACCATAGATCTGTACAAACTCTAATTAGCTTTAGGAGATTCATCATTCTTAGACAATTTACAACCAGTCACCATAGGAGTTCCAACCGGTTTGGAGTCATCTAACCCAAACTTCTTCAACAATTCCTTCACATACATAGTTTGAGATATAAATATACCTTTTCCAGTCTGTGCAATCTGTAAACCTAAGAAAAATTTCATCTCACCAATCATAGACATCTCAAATTCTTTCTGCATATCACCAACAAACTTCTTGCTCAAGTCATCATTACCTCCAAAGATAATATCATCAACAAAGACTTCAACAATTAGGATGTTATCATTCTCAATCTTGAAATACAGATTACTATCAGCAACACTTTTAGTGAATCCCAATTTCAACAAATATTATCTAATCTAGCATACTAGGCTCTAGGAGCTTGTTTCAACCCATAAAGAGATTTCTTCAGCTTACAAACCATGTCTCCATCATCTGATATTGAAAATCCATCAAGTTGCTCAATATAAACTTCTTCCACAAGATCACCATTCAAAAAGGAAGATTTGACATCCATCTGATATACCTTGAAATCTTTAAAAGCAACATAGGCAAGCAACATTCTAACAACTTCAAGTCTAGCAACCAAAGCAAAAGTCTCCTCATAATCAATCCCTTCTTGCTGTGAATATCCTTTGTAGACCAGTCTATCTTTATTTCTGACAACTTCACTAGCTTCATTCAATTTATTTGTGAACACCCATTTAGTACCAATAACATTCTTATCCTTAGGTTTAGACACAAGTTCCCAAGTATTATTCTTCTCAATCTGATCTAGTTCTTCTTCCATATCTCTCATCTAATTTTCATCTTTACAAGCTTCAACAACATCTTTAGGTTCTACTTTAGAAATCAAACATACTTCTTTAACAACTAACCTTCTTCTAGTCATCACACCTTTATTCTTATCACCAATGATCTGATTTTCAGAATGATTCAGTCTTACATACCTCGGAGTCTTCTGATTGTTTTGATTCTCAGGTTCATGCACTCCTTCACCACCAACAGCAACATCTGGATTGTCTCTACCAGATCATTCTGCTTAGGCTCTTTAGGCTGAATAGGCGTTAAAACACTGTGTTGTCCATCATCATAACCACATCCTCTGATCTCCTTCCCAAGGTTCTCATCCACCTTCACATTTTCACTCTCCACTATCTTCCTTAGTCTCTTATTGTAGCACCGGTAGGCTTTTCTCTTTGTTGAATATCCCAAGAAGATACCTTCATCACTTCTAGCATCAAAAATTCCTATATCCTCATCTCTCTTGATATAAAATTTGCTACCAAGTACTCTGAAATATCTCATAGTAGGAACATGACCAAACCATAGCTCATAAGGGGTCTTACCGGTTTCACCTTTGATGTGAGCTCTTTTGAATGTGTAAACAACATTACTAATAGCTTCTCTGCAGTAGATCTTCAGAACATTTCCTTCAATCGGCATAGTCCTTGTAGCATCCAAAACAGTTTTGTTCTTCCTCTCAACAACTCCATTCTGTTGAGGGGTTCTAGGAGCAGATAATTGTCTTCTAATCCCATACTTCTCACAAAATGAATTGAACTCACCAGAACATAATTCTCCACCTCTATCAAATCTCAGACATTTCACCTTCAATCTAGACTCAGTCTCAACCTTCGCTTTAAATATCTTGAATCCATCCAATGCTTCTGATTTTTCCTTCAAAAAGACAAACCACGTCATCCTAGAATAATCATCAATTAGTAGCATACAACATCTATCACCCTACACGCTTCTAACATTTGTAGGTCCACATAGGTCAGTATGCACAAGATCTAGTAATCCTTCCAATGTATACTGTTTTCTCTTGAAAAAACTTCTTGGTTGCTTACCCAACTGACATTCCTTACATACCAGATTAGCAGGCTTAACAATCTTAGGCAGATCTCTAACATCATGTGTAGAACTGATCTTAATCATTGAATCAAAATTTACATGAAACATTCTCCTATGCCACAACCAACTCTCATCAATCTGAGCAATCAAACAACTTTTCTCACCAACATTCAAATGAAAAATATTACCTCCAGTCTTAGTTCCAGATGCAATCTCTATACCAAATGCATTCAAGATCTTGCATTTACCATCCTTGAATTGTACATCATAACCTTTATCAACCATCTGTCCAACACTCAAAATATTATGCTTCAAACCTTCAACATACAAGACATCATCAGTGTTATGCTTACCATCAAAAGAAATATAACCTCTCCCACGGATCACACAGGCTTTGTCTTCTCCAAATCTGACTATTCCACCATCATATCTTTTCATACTCACAAATTTTCTTTTATCATCGATCATATGATGTGAACACCACTGTCAATTACCTATTCATCTTTCTCTTCAACGTTAGCAGCTAAAGCTTTCTCCTCAATGTACAGCTAGTGGAATCAATAGGTATAGGTCCATCTTCCTTAATGACAAGAAATACAACTTCATCTCCTTCTAATTCTTCAATTATAATACCTTCATCAACAGCATAGTAACAATTTTTATGATTCATATACTTCTAGTTAGGCTTGTAAGGCATATCATACTTCTCATGCTTTTCATATCTATCATTCCTATCATGCTTATCAAACTTATCATGTTTGTCATACTTAGCCATTCTCTCTGGGCACCTAGAAGAAAAATATCCTCTCTTATTATAAGAGAAAAATTTCAAAGGCAACTTTCCATCATACTTACCAGTACCTTTAGGCAATCTTCGGGCAATTAGTGCTTCAAGTTCATCCAACTCCCTTTCTTGTTCTTCCATCTCTTCTCTCTCTCTCTCTCTCTCTCTCTCTCTCTAGATATTATGCACTCATCAGGATCATATTTCTTCTTACCAGATATAGATGTAGATGCTCTAAATGCAGTCTCAGACTTTCCATGTGATTTTACCAAATTCTCTGAACTCAAATACGGCAAGCTATCCAACCAACATATGTCTTGTCACTATAGTCACACTCTAGATCTCATCAATAGAAGCAACCTTATGTTTATAAGGAGGCAAATATCTCAACACCTCAGCAACAATTTCATCTTCCTCAATGGTTCCACCGACACATTTGATACCTAGGACAAGGTCATTCACCTTAGCCATGAAAGAGTGTATGTTCTCATCATCTCCCATCTTCAATGTCTCATACTTTCCTTTCAAACTCTGCAACTTAGCAACTTTCACCTGTTTATCACCTTCATATAGAACCTCAAACTTCTTCCAGACCTCATAAGCATTCTGAAGTCTGATCACATTTGTCATCTCAAAATCAGTCAGGGCACTAAGAAATGCTTCCTTTGCTCTAATATTGTGTTCAACTTCCTTGATCTCATCAGGAGTAGACGGTCCATTCAGAGGAACAATATAGGTATTCTTTGTAATCTTCCAGAAATATTCACCAAGACATTTCAAGTGCACTTCCATCTGGTCCTTCCATATAGCATAGTTACTTCCATCAAATCTTGGACTGTCCTTCTTAAAGATAACACCTTGAGCTTCCATCCCGGATCTCCCCAAGCGATTAAGCTTCTACTGGAGGATCTAGCTCTGATACCAATTGTTAACAACAACTAGGAAGGAAGACTGAGAGAGGGGGGGGGGGGGTGGAATCCGTTTTCATAGGAATACCAAACTTAATCACAAAACATAGATATGATAAACTATAGTAATAAAATAGATAAGCAAATTAACAACACAACACACAACACCAAGATTTTGACGTGGAAAACCTGATTAAAGGAAAAACCACAGTGGGAACCTACCCAGAGTAAGATGATACTCTACAGTAGTATGTGTAAATATTACAATGGGGAATGCACATGCATTCAGGCACACTACCTAGAGCTCACTGCTCAAATGATAATGGCCTGAAAGGCTACAACCCTCAGAGAAGTCTCACTGACTTACAACAAGATTCAGACTGCAATCCAGAAGAAATGAACTAACAGAATATCATCTCCAAATGCCTAATTACAGTTCCAGTTAAGCACACATGTCTGCCCTGCAACACCAATCTTACCTCAAACTCAACACCGAAGGATAAATCACTTGTTCTCACATAAACCTCTTTCTAATAATGCAAACACAACATCAACCACCAAATTACTTGAATATATCACTTATATATACAAATAATCAACCTTGATGACAAGGTCGGCTAAACCCTCAACCCTCAATTAAAAAATTACATCACATGATACAAAGATCGACCATTGGACCAATATAATGGTTTACATAGCATAACATGGTCCTAAGACAAATTCCCAAACGCACAACACCACCGGAAATCACGCCAAGATCAACCGCAACACACTAATCCACCAGGAAAGCCACATAACATGAAAAACATCACCGGTTGATAGAAACCACCAAAAAATCGCACAACGATCAATGTGGATCACCAAAAAAAATAGGACATGACTAAGAAAACACCAACAAGAAAATTAGAATCATCAATAACAGTTGCACCAACACCACTTATCAAATCTTCATCGATCAACATCTGAAAGCTCAAGAGCACAACCAATCAGAAACTGTCATGAAGAAAGATAACTTGCGGAGCACCAAATCACGATCCATCTAAAATGAAGATACACAAGAACATCCCAAATAATATCCCAAAGACTCAACACAAGATCTGATCACACCAGAATATACCAGAGGATAAACCAAACTCTATAAAATAGTGATCAGCAAACCAACACTACAAACCGGATCGTAAGATCTTCCCAAAATGCAATCAACAGAGCAATACACAAGAATATTTGACATCAATGACAACAAAATATCCTAGTAGCAACAATGACCAACAATATCCAACAATGTCCTCATTTTGTTTTCACCCTTTTGAAAGACCCACTCACCGAGTAGTCGCTCAAATTGAACCTCGTCTATTTATTTCCTTTTGAGTACACATCAAATCCTTTGGTCTGTTCCTTTTCTTTCTCATGAAGAAAGTCTTTAAGTGCTACTCTCCCTATATCGGCCTCCATCTTCCACTCCTCCTTATTTGTTATCACTCTCCAGCAAATGAAGGGTCTTAGGGGAGTGCATAATTCCCCAAATTGATTCCAATTGCCTTCATAAGTTACAAACCCTACCCATGGATCCACCATTGCAATCAAAGATTGTATCCCAAACAACCATTCTTCCTTGACTCACATCCTCATCGCCCACTCAATCTCTTCCTTCTCCCCAAGCTCCAACCCCCACACCAGCACCATGAAAACAATATCAACATTGTTTCGATATATATGTTTTGCATTGATGAATTCTTAATCCAACAAAATGTCAAAGATCTACATGAAGATGGGTTCATAAAAATTAAATAGACTACACATCCTCTTCTCTATTACCATCCCCAGAAAGGCTAATTGTTGTTTAGTTGTCTTGAGAGAAAAAAATGCTCCCATATTATTCACAATCTTTCCATCCATCCACAAATACACTACATTGTCTCCTCGTGAGAATTTTCTATAGCTCTGATACCATGTAAGAATTTTCCTATAGCAACCCAAGATCTAGAGCCCAATCAATAACACAACATAAGAGAGACAAAGATAGACAAGAACAAATTGTATTCCCATCAAGATGCAAAATACCCAACTAATACAATTTAATTAACATACAATGTAAATAAGCCTACTTATAAAGGCAATGCTATAGGGAAATGAGAGCACACAATCATGGCATGTGGCCAAATGAGATACAAGGGTAGGTGGGAGAAATAATAGATAATTCCACTAAAGGTGAAATTTCTCCTACAACCATCTTCCCTAGATGTGCAATTCTCAAGTGTCTCATATGCAAACTACAATGAATGCATTATCCTAAGTCAACTTAAGTAAAGTGTAATTATGAGACATAGTTTACATCAACATCCCACCCCTTAAGTGAAACTTAGGGGAATGTAGACTCAAACTAACAATGCAAGATGAGTTACAACTACAAGGCCATGATAGGTACCCATAAACAAATTCAAATGCAAACAATGCAATGGAATCTCTCACAAACAAAGAAAGAAAAAAAACCAATGCAAAAAATGTCCCCCAAAAAAGAGAGATGAAAGCACAGAATGCTCTCAACGAAGAATGAAAAGAACAAAAACTCATGTGAGGAAAAAGTACCCTCATAAGAGAGAAGAGGAAAGACCATGAAGGCCCCCCTCAATGTAGAATCTCCTGCAAGAATGGTCCAATGATTTTGCCCAAAATTCCTCCCCATTAGGAAGAAATAGAGCCCTTGTTGCACCAAGAATGTCAAAGTGTGACAAAAATAGGTACCAAAGTCAATGAAGAATGACCAATGAATCACTCACTGCAACAAAATGAAGATCGCGCATAGAGACAACTTGCTTTGAGCATCAACCAGATATTCATCAATTTGCCAAATTCGTACAATCCAAGTCTCACTGGAGCCATGCACAATTTGTACAATCTAAGTCTCAACTGGAGCCATGCACCTAGTCTCATAAGATATTTCCAAATTTATGGAGTACAAGAGGATTACATAAAATATGTCATCAATGACAAGGTACAAAGAGACGTGGCACTTTATTTTAGTGTGTTACAACATAGCTCATGCAAGAGAATGCAACATGACAAAGTGTAAATCTGGAAACATGAAGATGATGCCACAAAAAAGATGATTTGTAGAAGACTATAGATGAAGATGCCTCCGATTGGAATGTTGCCAAGAAATAATAGAAGAAAACTGACCCTCCTTGACTGTCAGTTGGAGAACACTGCAAATAGGTATGCTAGGTGGAAAATAAAATTGTGTCCCCAATTTTTCTTATTTGATGAAAATTTTGATTTTAAAAAAAACTTAAAAAGGGTAATTAAAAATATTTTATTAAAAAACCATATGATTAAAAACCTTTATTAAAAATAATAACAAAGAAAATTTTGATTTTTTAAAATTATAAATTAAAAAACTTTATTAAATAATAACAAAGAAAGATATTTTTTTTGTTTTTTAAAACTTTATTAAAATTAATTAACAAAGTTTAATTTTAAAAACTTTAATAAAAATTAATTGAAAAACTTTTATTAAAATTTTATTTAAAACAAAAAATTTATTTAAAAAAAACAAAAATAAATAAATGGACCCTTCAGGGGTCTACAGGGCCGTAGGTATTTTGTGGTACCCGCAGGTGCCTGCGGGGCCACAGGTACCCAGTAGTACCCATAGGGTTGCTGGCCAACAAAAAGCCCAATTTTTTTTAATAAAAAAATTATAAAAAATCCCCCCCTAATATGATTTAATTTTTTTTAAATGATTTTAATTAAAAAATAAAACTATGAAAAAGTATATGCAAAAATATAATTTTTTAATTTTTTTTTAAATTTGTACTTGCATACAATTTCGTTTGTACAACAAACCTAGGAGGGGGAATTTTTCCAACTTGAAAAGAGGGTGGTCAATTTTGACGAATGAACAGATAATCTTGAGTTTTTTGGATGTTTTGAACTCAATGGTGATGTCGAATTTGCCTCAAAGTGCTCCAAAATTGTAGATCGCTCCTGGGACAAGTTAGCCCCCTCCACCTTCAAATGACTCTAGATTTGGCGTCAGATGGCGAATTTGGATGAAACAAAAGGTGATTCTGACTTTCTCAAACCTCCTCAAAAAAATTGTAACCTTGGATCTGACTCAACAAGCTCCAATAATTAACCTACAATAGAAAGAGCTCCAAAATACAAAACCTCAAATTGCATCAAATTTCTCTCAATTGACTATCCATGGCACCCTATAGGCTCTAATACCATGTGAGAATTTTCTATAGCTCTAATATCATATAATAATTTTCCTATAGCAACCCAAGATCTAGAGCCCAATGAATAGCGCAATACAAGAGAGACAAAGATAGACAAGAACAAACTATATTCTCATCGAGATGCAAAATACCCAACTAATATGATTGAATTAACATAGAATGCAAATGAGCTTTCTTATAAAGGCAAGGCTATAGGGAAATAAGAGCACACAATCATGACATGTGGCCCAATGAGATACAAGGGTAGGTGGGGGCAAGTAGGAGAAATAATAGATAATTCCACTAAAGGTGTAATTTCTCCTACAACCATCTTCCCTAGATGTGCAATTCCCTAAGTGTCTCATATGAAAACTACAATGAATGCATTATCCTAAGTAAACTTAAGTGTAATTATGAGACATAATTTACACCAACACACCTCAATTCACTATGTATCAAAAATCCACATCTTCTATCAATTTGAGGGTTGTCAACCTGCCATAATAAATGCCTTGTCTAAATCATCATGCCCATCCACCTTTGGCAGTGTATGGTCCATTTCACAAGCGCATACACAAATTTTAGAGATCCTCTCATATCTCATCATCCTTCCCATCATTAATCGACACAAACATCTTTGACAACATGTCAACTACATTGTTGCCCTCCTGTCTCACATGTGAGACTTTAAAATCGAAAAAAGAGTTTAAATTTTTTTAATAATCTTGGTATATTTATTTAGTTTTTATGATGGAGCTTCACCTTTAATGATAGAGTTCATAATAATTAAAGAGTCTCCCTCCAGGTGAACTCAAATAACCTCTAATTTTTTTTCCATTTTGATTGCTAAAAATGCAGCTTGAACCCCTACTTCATTATTTGTCCTGTTTGGTAGTTTTTTTTGCCCCAAATGTCTCCAAATAACCATTCGAATCTCTTGCCACCCACCCATCTCTAGATGGTCCTGGATCCCCCTTTGAGGCACCATCAAAATTGAATTTAACCCATTCCTCATCAAGTTTATTCCACATCACCTTTGCAATTCCACTAAGAGTCGAATTAACTTAGGAACGCCCATGAATGGGCGTACAAAGAAAGTATTTGTACATCATCAACTAGGCTCTATAGATATGCTAACAAGTGGCATATGCATATGGTGTACTAACTAGATGTGGATAGAATGATGATAGATATCAAATCCATATGGTCCTAGTTTAACTACAATGGCATGAGGTGCAAACATTGCCATGTGTCATACACATGTGGTGCAAAGGCCTCTAGGTGGCATGTACATTTGAAATTACAACATGTGGATGAGGATTTGGATGTTCAATGTTTCACACACATATGGTTTTACTTGACACTGATATGTTCAATATTGAAATATGTTTCTAAGTAGTGCTATACAATTTCATGTAATTGTACATGTATACACAAGAATATTCTAGATATGAATGTACAAGTAGTGCATTGGATGTGTTGAGTGACTTTGAATCCATAGATGATATTGCTAAATATGATGAATGAGATTACTCTAGGATGATTTATCCCTTTTGAGGAGTAATGACCTCCATTGTATAAAAATAAGCTAATAAAATTATATGATAGTTGATAAATAGTATACCACTTAGCATTATCTACATATTTCCTAGTCTTGACAGCTTGAAAGAGTTGATTAGCACACGGTGAGTATAAGTAGTAGGTGTAAATGATGTCATCACTCATAACTAGTTGTGAATGTGTTAGGTCTAATTTTGTAACATAATGGATAGTTGTAGGCTCTAGGAGAGGGAGGAATATAGTTTAAGCATTTTCATGTTGAACATTGGGTGTAAGACCAAGTGTTGTGGAAGGTATTAAATGTATGCATTCTTACTAATAACATTAATGATGGTGTAAGGACTATGTAATAACAAGGTATAAAGTTTTTTTAATTTTTTTTTCTTTCCAATGAAACCACAACAAGTACTAAGAAAATGAACATACAAAATGTTGCTTGCCATCAAATATTTTTTTATATTGAGTTTCAATGTTTATTCAATTGTTGTTACAAAATCCTAGAAGATAGACATTCAAAATAAATCACCATACGTGAAAAATGATTATATATGAAACCCAACATGAAATGCCTACAAAATAAAGACAAAGATAATTGTTGTAGGTTTGAATATGAGAAATGGACTCATTTTTTTAGGATGGACAACAATGAACATCGCTTGACTAGCCTCCCAACTTACATATGACACACTTATCAAGAATCCTTGAGTTTTTTCACACCTGAAACTTAATCACAAACACCATTAAACTCAACCAAACAATTTCAAACAAATTTGTAACATTTAATTTTTACATACCCAACAACATCTAGACATTGGAATAGGGAAAATGACAATCACCAAATCCTCAAAACTCCCCAAAACATCTTTTTCCCAACCTAAAAGTTGTTTGTGAATACCACTTAAGTGCTACGCCTCCCATAAAGGGTTAAAAATTGCTCACAAGCCCTAAGCACATAGCCTTAGTGAAAACTTGTCAGGCAAGGAGGATCCCTATCAATGGTATGATTGCTTCAATAAATTATTATCTACTACAAACAACCTAAAAAAACTCCCAAGTCACCCAACCATCGAGAGAATAACCCAATTTTTTTAGTGATTTTGATCTCTTATCTATAAATTATCAACATAACATGGTAGTATGACTTCTTCCTACAATGTGATACAACCAACAAAAAAGCTCTAAAAATCACCTCAAAAACACAACCACCATCTCAATATATATCAGCAAATTTCAATGTCTCTAAAGCAAACAACAAAATTTATTGAGGCTCCAATATGATTTTTGAAATGAAACCATTGTAAACTAGGTAGAGAGGATCTTTCACCACCAAAATGAGTGAACTCAAGACAATTTCATCCTCAAGTATTTTTGAGAAGAACATATGTCCTCTTCAAAATATAGAAGCAAAATCAAATTCATCAACAACACCAATGATGAGCCCTCAACCTCCTTTCCTTATTTTCTCAAGAACTCCTTTTATAAAATAAATAATTAACTTTATGGAGCACTTTTTACCTTTTTGAGAAACAATGATGTTTTCTCATGAATAAAGTCTCTTTTCCAAGGTGTCCATTATAAATAACTTTTCAAAACCTTTCAAATTAGCTATTACACTTAGTTGTCCCTTTTAATATTACTAACAGTAGACAACTTAAGTGAAATATTAATTAAATAACTCAATAATATATCCAAGTTGTGGAAGCTCCCAAATGGTATAATTTTATAATTCTGATCATACCAAAATGATATTGAAGACTAGAGATGATGATCATAGGAAATCATGCAACTTTCTAAATAGAGCTTACTCCTCCAAGAAGTTTGGAGACCACCCAAAAGGTCAAAAATTGATTCCAAAATTATTGAAGGGCTCCATATAACCAAATAAACTCAAACCCAAGAACAATTACTCTTCAAGATTGATCAAATACTTCTTCAACAATGTTAGAGTTCTCCCTAACTAACTAGCTAGCCTTTGATAGACTTGCAAATTGGTAAATTATGCATGAATTGTCTAAGTGCAAAAATGAGACATTATAACCACCTTTTTTGAAATATTGCTTGTCCTCAAGCAACACTATGCTAACACAACCTCAGTTACACTAGAATGAATCCCAATGTGATCCCAAGATCCCAAATAAATATTTAGCAATATAACACTAGGAATGCCATCATGCCAAGTGTTCACTCTCCTTTCCTATAGCTCAACAAAATAATTATCTTCAAAAATCAAATCAGGATGCTTGTAAGGACTAGATTTTGTAACCTAGAATATCTCAGGTCAAAGTGTCTTTGTGCAATCAACATTTACAATCCCACTATCCAACATGATCTTGGGCAAGAGGAAATTTAATTTATTAAACAAAAAAACATTGCTATTAGTACATCTAATTATGGTGTACCATAAATGATGTGGATTAGTCCCTTTCAAGTGGTTGATACAATTGACGAAAATAATGTTAAATTTGAAAATTAAACTCATAGCTTTCCTGGGAACACTTTCATTGTCATATAATGATAAAAAATCATTAATACTCAACTTAAAATCACAAAAGTGGTAGTCTCATGCACATAAATTCACACAATCAGTTACAATAATTAATACATCTAAAGATACATAGACCATAAACATGAAATGATTGCAATAACCATTACTCACTAATGTGAAAGTTAGGAATTACTAAACCATGTCTAACAAATCTCCCATAATTCATTGCCATAAAACCTGTAAGTATGTGAAATCAAATTCTCATTGGTTGATTTTATCAAGATTGATATTGTAATACTAGGGTAGCAACTGCAATAATGATATACTCTTGTATGCATAGGATATATGAACATGAAAATTATTTTCAAAAGGACTTCTTCAATGATTGGATTATCTTCACCATTCAACTCCCATCGAAAAACACTCCATTCCTTGGTTGGAAACACTTGACAATCCATGTGTATGCAAGTAAGAAAATTCATGTGTTGGCTAATATGAAGGATAATAACGACTCCAAATCTAAGATTTTGTCCAATGATCCTCCATATAATGGTTCCTTTGTCATCATAAATTTCTAATATCCCAAACAAGTGAGTTTCAATACAAATACTCCACAAGTGGCTCCACCAATATTAGGTTGTGCTAATCTGATATAGATAATGGTTTCCTCATATATAGGAAAGTGTGCCTTCCATATTTCTATCTTTCCATAGAGAAGGTTTTTCCTACTTCGCAACCTCAAATATGTAACACTTGAGTTCACCTCATATGACAACTAGAAGGAGTCTTCAAGATGAGTAAGTATTCATGAATCATTATATTGCATGGGTAATCTACATCCTCAATTGTTTCCTCTTTGTCGGGTGGTTTATTAAGAGGATCAACAATCAAAACCCTATCATTCTTGATCACATGACTATGCACATTACTCAAACTAAATTTTTTGACTTCATGTGAACCAAGTGGCAAATCACGATAGAAATTATTTCTTATCCATTTGGTTCCCAGAATTCCACCATCCCAAATTTGAGTCATTATGCCAAGACTAAAAACTTCACCCAAATCCCATATCCTGTAATTATCAACAACCATGATATTGAATCAAGAAGTTTTTCATCCTCCATTATAAAGAGGGAATTATCAATTAAATACATTGCATCCTTCTCAGAAAGAGAGTTATCATTAAACTAAAAATTAATTCTTTTTTCTTGATCCAACCATCCCTCTTGTTGCTCCAACTCTACACCTACAAACTTTGGAAAATGTTCTAAGTCAAAATTTGGTTGAAGCCTATCAAGCTCATCCTTCACCTACTTGATTTCTCATAAATCACCTACTTGAATTCTCATCAATCACCTACTTGATTTCTTTATCTCTTTCCCTACTTTCTTGCTCCCTAAATGACTCTACATCGTCAAGATATTTTATTGCTTAAAGGAATGTCAATTGGGTACTCTCCAATGCATCCTTAGTTGACTTCAGCTCAAAGGTGAGATTATCAACTTCTTCCTATTTCTATTTTAATGCATCAAGGATACTTTAAAAAATGGTATGATCCCTATTTGAAAGTAAGTTCAAGTAATCTAATTTCATTGTCTCCATTTTTTTTAACTATATACAAATATGTAAGAGTGGATCTGATGTAGAAGCCTACCCAAACTCCTAATAACAATCCCAAATGAGGTTAGGCTAGTTACCCCTCAACTAATCACTAGGGTCCTGCAAGGAAGGACTCTACACCTTGAATGAAACTACTCACACACTCACTAGTCATGGGCCTACTCAAGATGAGTAAAAGGCTTCAACTCCTCAAAAGTACCTTACCGGTGATCCCTACTCCTTGGTATTTTGTAGTTGGCCAACACATAACATCTAAGACCTCTTCCAAGCACTAGTTTTGATCTTGGGCATCAAATCCTTATACCTCCTTTGTAAACCTACCCCTTCGGCTAGTAGCCCTTCTATACCGGTGTTTTGCCCTTAACTCAAAAATATTCCACACACCCATACAAAAATATTAGCATTATGGACACCCTTTTGGGAGATATATAGATTCCCAAAATGGTTTGGTCAAATCTGCAAATATAAGGTATGGTCCCTTTAGAGGCTAAGGGACCTAATAGGGGTAATTAGCCTTATTTTCCAAAGCAACTACCTTTCCCAGTAGATAAAATGAAAAATAAACCTAATGGGAATGTGGGGGGTAGTGAGAAACTTCTAATTCTAGGGTTTCATTCCTGGAATCCATCACTAAGATAAATTATGATGATTGTCCTAAAACTTGTCCTAGGTAGTCACATAGAGATGCCTACCTAAACCTGTTCTTTTATCTCCACAACAAAGTCTCTCCTACAAAAAAACATAAAAAAACTAAAATAAAAAGGCTTATCCTGCATCCCTCCAAAGGAAGTGTCTTCTAATGGACTGGAGTGCAAGATAAAGCCATTTTGATTCAAAACCCTCTCCAAACCCTCAATTTCCGGGTCACAATCAGTAAAATGGAGGGTTCTCTCTACTCCGAAATGGTTCAGACCTAGAAATACCACTCAAATAAAACTAATTCATCACCCTGTATACTCCATGGATGGTGGGGTTCCAATAAGTCCATACAGTCACGTACAACACCTGTAAACTTAGAATGTCTGGAAAAAAAATTAAATTGTTTTGAGTATTATTGCTTCATAAACTCCAACTCCAACACCAAAAACCTTAGGAATCGAGCCCAAAAGGCTTATAAAACTCTCCAATGGTTTCCCACCAAATTTGGAGTAGGTTGGAGCCTTTGAAAGGCTTCCCCAACCGAATTACAAAAAGTTGCACTTTTGCACTCAAAAGTTGCATTTTTGCAATTTTGCTCACAAAGTTGTCATACTTCCTAAGGTTAGGATCCACACACATGGACCAACCAAACACACAAACAAAATGTCTAAAACCTATTAAACATGAATCTAAACCACCTACTACCCCTTTTTACCACATTGTCCCCATTGGCTTATCAAATTGCCTAATTGGTGATATGGGCTTACATGGTGGGGTTTATTTGCATACATGAAACACAAGACACACTAACACATCCTAATGATCCTAGTATTCATCCTTAGGGTCATGAATATATTGTTGATGAGGTTCTCCTACACCAGGATCCCCAAGAGAAGAGATCTCAAGCCCACTTGAGATCAGAGTTTGTAAATCTGCACCATGATTGGATATTTGCTCACTTGTCATCCAAACCACCTTAGAGTCTGGTTTATCCTGCCAAGCCACCAAGTACTCAATGTACTCCTTGTTCCTTGTCTTCTTTGTGACTCTAGTGTCAATCACTTTTCTCAACTTAGGTGATTCCTACCTTGGAATGTCATTGTCTGTTGCAACCTACATTGGTTCCTCTTCTTCATTGTCAGTACCCTTGAAAAGTGTAAGATCACACACATTAAAAATAGGTGATAATCCAAGATCAGGAGGAAGTTGGATCTCATAGGAATTTTGTCCACACTTCTTCACTATCTGACATGGTCCAATCTTCCTCTGCATGAGTTTGGTGTATTTGCCTTTTGGTAGTCTCTCCTTCTTCAAATGTACCCATACCAAATCCCCAACATTAAATTGTACATCTCTCTTATTCTTATCAGCATGAGCTTTATACTTCACTGTAGATTGTTGGAGATGAGACTTGAATTGGTCATGCACCTACTTTATGGTTGATGCAAAAGTTTTGTCATCTGCACTAATGACTTCTTCCTTGGGTAAATCTCTTAACTCCAACACTCCCCTTGGGTGGATGCCATAAACAATCTGGAAAGGAGATTTACCGGTACTCCTATTTATGGTGTCATTGTAGGAGAATTCTTCCTGTGACAAAGTGTTATCCCATTTCTCTCCATGATGCCTTGTTAAACACCTTAATATGTTTCCTAATGATCTATTGACAACTTCAGTCTACCCATATGTTTGAGGATGGTAGGCTGATTAGAAAGCTAGGTTAGTCCCCAACTTCTTCCAAAGAGTCCTCCAAAAGTGACCTATGAATTTAACATCTCTTTCTAAAACAATATTGAGGGGCAATCCATGTATCCGGACTATCTCTTTGAAGAATAGGTCTGCAACATATGATGCATCACAAGAAGTCTTACATGGCAAGAAATGAGCCATTTTACTAAACCTATCCACTACTACAAAAACACTGTCAAATCCTCTCCTTGTTCTAGGCAAACCCAACACAAAGTCCATACTTATGCTCTCCCATGACCTAGAAGAAATGGGTAAAGGTCAGTATAAACCTGCATTTCTAGACTTCCCTTTGGCTTTCTGACATATGACACATGTGTCCACAAACTTTCTCACATTTTTCTACAATTTAGGCCAAAAATAATGCCTCTTCACAAGGTCTAGGGTCTTGTCAAGACCGAAATGATCTGCCATAGTTCTACAATGCTTCTCCCTAATAATATTCAACCTCATGGAACATTTAGGAATACACAACTGCACTCCCTTGAACAACAATCCACCTTGTATCAGAAAATCATAAAACTCAATATGATACCGGTCACTCAAAGTTTCACATACCTTGTATATTTCTCCAAAATCTTCATCAGCAACATACATACTTTTCAAGGAATCAATACCAACACTCTCCATCTTGATTTGGTTTATAGTCAAGACTATTCTGCTCAAAGCATCAACAACTTTGTTCTTGACTCCCTTCTTGTGTTTGAGGGTAAATGTGAAAGCTTGTAGGGTCTCTACCCACTTCATATGCCGGTGATTAAGCTTCTCTTGACTATTTATGAAATTGAGTGTCTGGTTATCAGTAAACACTATGAACTCCTTAGGCAATAAATAGTGCCTCCACTTCTTCAAGGATTGTACTAAAGCATACATCTCCAAGTCATAAGATGAGTATCTTTTCTTAGCATCATTTAGCTTTTCACTGAAAAAAGCAATAGGCCTTCCTTCCCGACTGAGTACTGCTCCAATGGCCATGTGGCTTGCATCACATTCCACCTGAAATTTCTTATTGAAGTATGGTAAGGCAAGGACTGGTTGTTCTGCAACCTTCTTCTTCAATGTCTCAAATAAATCATTTGCCTCTTTGGTCCAACTGAACCTACACTTTTGTCCTCCCTTTATGGTGTCAAGAATGGGTGCACAAATATGACTAAATCCTTTTATGAACTTCCTATAAAAAGTTGCTAAACCATGGAAACTTAGGACATCATTCAGAGTTCTAGGTGTGGGCCAAGACAATATAGCACTCACCTTCTCTTGGTCCATTTTCAACTCACCTTGTGAGATCACAGAACCCAAGTAGATGATCTCTTCCTGCATGACTAAACACTTCTCCAAATTGATCATTAGTTTCTCTTCATGTAACCTCTTGAGAACCATATCTATGTGTTTGAGATGCTCTTCCCTTGTGTGACTAAAGATCAAGATATCATCTAGGTATACTATGACAAATTTTCCTATGAATTCCACCAAGACTTCATTCATTAACCTCATAAAGGTACTAGGTGCGTTGGACAACCCAAATGGCATGACTTTCCATTCATATAACCCCTCATTAGTTTTAAAGGTTGTTTTCCATTCATCCCCTGGCCTTATTCTGATCTAATGGTATCCAATTTTTAGATCCATTTTTATAAAATATTTAGCACTCCCTAAGCAATCAAGCAAATCCTCTATTCTAGGGATTGGGAACCTATACCTGATGGTTATCTTGTTGATGGCTCTTGAGTCTGTACAAAGCCTCCAAGTACCTTTTGTCTTAGGTGCAAGGACTGCTGGTACTGCACATGGGCTTAGAATTTTGCCAATCAGTCTTGATTCAAGCAACTCTTCAATCTGCCTTGCCATTTCTGCATTCTAGTCTGGGGTGAGCTTGTAGGCTGCTGTGTTTGGCAATGTAGATCCAGGGATCAGATCTATACAATGACTGATGTCCCTCACCAGTGGTAGGGATCTTGGCATTTCATGTAAGATGATCCCTTGATGCTTATCAAGCAACTGTCTGACTGCCGGGTCTAGGTGTTTTTGTCCTCCTTCTTTCTCTTCTGCAAACTGCTCTTTCCTTGTCACCTTGGGACTAGGCATGAGGGCATAGCAAACTACACCTTTCTCTGCAATCTCCTTCATGAACTGTTTACCTTCTACTATCAAAACTCTTGTATCCTTCCCTTTTGATTACATCTCTTCCTCTATCAAAGGAAAGAGTTCTATCACCTTACCATCCTTGGTGATTGAGTAGGTGTTCCTTAACCCATCATGATGAGCTTTCAAGTCATACTACCATGGTCTCCCAAACAAGAGATGACATGCATCCATTTTCGCTATGTCAAATAGCAATATATCCTTGTAAGATCCAATCTGAAACTCCACTCAAGCCTGCTCTTCCACCACTGCTTGCTGACCTTGGGTGAGCCATGAAACCTTATAGGGGTAAGGGTGAGGCAGCTTCCTAATTTTTAGCTTCTCTACCATTTCAAGTGATACAAAATTTTCAGTGGAACCGGAGTCTATCAGAACCTTGCATACCTTTCCTCCTACCTTGCAAGTGGTTTTGAAAAGAGATTTCCTTTGTGTAGGCTCCTTGTCAGGTACCTTCATGGTGGTTACTACTCTCCTCATCATCAAAGCCTCTCCTCTTTTTGGATATCCATAACTGTCATGAACATTTACACTTTGATAAGTGTTTGCACTTGCCACACTCTGACAATCAGATTCCTGCACCAAATTGCTTCTCCTTTCTCCCATGGAGCTAGAAGACTCTTCGGACACCTATTGGCCATATTCCCTTCTTGATTACAATTGTAGCATCTAGGAGGTCCTCTGCCTTGGGATCTCCCTCTAGAGGGTGGTCTTCTACCCCTAAAGCTTCCTCTTGGATTGTAGCCTCCTCCTTGGTTGTAACTTCTCTCTCCTCTATTGCCTTATTGATTAGAGTCTCCCTGATAACAAAAACCATTTCCTCTACCTCTGAAAGGGCCTCTTCCTCCTCTCTGTTGTTTCCCTTTACCTCTTCCATTCTGATTCTGCCTTCTCTTCAACTTCTCCTCCACCTTGAGTGCCAATTGAAAGCACTTTTGGACTGTCTCCAGGGTGTGGAGATTCAAGTCTTCTTGGATTGTAAACCTCAACCCATTGAGATACCTTGCCACCTTCTCATCTTCACTCTCTTTCACCTTAGCCCTCACACATAATTTCATGAACTCCTCAGTATAGGAACTCACGTCCATCTCCTTTTGTTTCAAATTCTGCCTCCTCCTATGCAATTGGATATTGTAATCCATTGGGACATATGCTTCTTTCACCAAAGCAATCATCTTCTTCCATGTAGCTACTCTTCTCTTTCTCTCTTTCACCCTCTTATCTTGGATGAAAGTCCACCAAGCTATTGCAGCCCCTTTCATTTTGGATTGGGCCATCTTCACCCTCTGGTGGTCTAGTATGTCTTCACTTTCAAAAAAATTGTCCAAGGAGTCTATCCACTCAATCATGGTGCTAGGCTCCATCTTGCCTAAAAATACTGGTAGATCTATCTTCACATCCATTGTTCATGTCTCCATGGACTTGAGGACACTCATCAGGGGTCTCTAGTCTGCAAATACGTCTAGCTCTTCTTGCATAGGGATCTCCTCTTCATCCCCTTCTTCTCCAGAGTCTTTCTCTCCCCTCTCCACTTTTTCCTTCAACCGGTCCATCTCCTTCCTCAAGGCCTAATTCTTAGCCCTGACCTCTCTGCTCTCTGCCATTTGCTTCTTCCCCAGGACATTCAATTCTACATTGGTCATTCTTGAAGGTGCCTCATGGGATCATTCTTCTTCTGACATCTTGTCTTCTCCTTCTCTTCCAAAGGACAATCCTTTTCTCTGATACCACTTGATGCAGAGGCCTACCCAAACTCCTAATAACAAGCCCAAATGAGGTTAGGCTAGTGACCCCTCAACTACTCACTAGGGTCTTGCAAGGAAGGACTCGACACCTTCGATGAAACTACTCACACACTCACTAGTCATGAGCCTACTCAAGATGAGTAAAAGGCTTCAACTCCTCAAAAGTACCTTACTGGTGATCCCTACTCCTTGGGATTTTGTAGTTGGCCAACACATAACATCTAAGACCTCTTCCAAGCACTAGTTTTGATCTTGGGCATCAAATCCTTATACCTCCTTTGTAAACCTACCCCTTCGGCTAGTAGCCCTTCTATACTGGTGTTTTGGTCTTAAATAAAAAATATTCTACACACCCATAAAAACAACTTATCATTTTAGACACCTTGTTGGAAGATATACAGATTCCCAAAATGGTTTTGTCAAATCTGCAAATATAAGGTTTGTTCCCTTTAGAGGCTAAGAGACCTAATAGGGGCAATTAGCCCTATTTTCCAAAGCAACTACCTTTACCGGTAGATCAAATGAAAAATAACCTTAATGGGCATGTGGGGGTAGTGAGAAACTTCTAATTGCAGGGTTGCATGCCTGGAATCCATCGCTAAGATAAATTATGATGACTGTCCTAAAACTTGTCCCAGGTAGTCACATAGAGATGCCTACCTAAACTTGTTCTTTTCTCTCCACAACAAAGTCTCTCCTGCAACCAAACATAAACATAGTAAAATAAAAAGGCTTATCCTTCATCCCTCCAAAGGAAGTGTCTTCTAATGGACTGGAGTGCAAGATAAAGCCATTTTGATTCAAAACCCTCTCCAAACCCTCAATTTCTGGGTCACAATCAGTAAAATGGAGGGTTATCTCTACTCTAGAATGGTTCGGACCTCAGACCACCACCAAAAGAAAAATAATTCATCACCCTATCTACTCCATGGATGGTGGGGTTCCAATAAGTCCATACAGTCACGTACAACACCTGCAAACTCAGAATTTCTGGAAAAAATTGAATTGTTTTGAGTATTATTGCTTCATAAACTCCAACTCCAACATCAACAACCTTGGGAATCAAGCCCACAAGGATTATACAACTCTCCAAAGGTTTCCCACCAAATTTGGAGTAGGTTGGAGCTGTTGAAAGGCTTCCCCAACCGAATTACAAAAAGTTGCACTTTTGCACTCAAAAGTTGCTTTTTTGCAATTTTATTCACAAAGTTGTCATACTTCCTAAGGTTGGGATCCACACACATGGACCAAAAAACACACACAAAACATGTCTAAAACCTATTAAACATGAATCTAAACCACCTACTACCCCTTTTTACCACATTGTCCCCATTGGCTTCTCAAATTGCCTAATTGGTGACATGGGCTTACATGGTGGGGTTTATTTGCATACATGAAACACAAGACACACTTGTTGAGACATGGACTAGCTAGGACTCAAACCTAGGACCTTCCATACGCTGCTAGAGTGCTCTACCACTGAGCTACTGGCCCCTCTTGGACCAATCCATCATTGGTCTAGGTGTGGCTTATTTCCAACACCAACACCCCCCCTTAAGCCACACCTCTCATGTGCTTGGGGCTCCTAGCCTAGACCTAGCTCTGCTACCATGTTGATACATGGACCAGTTAGGACTCAAACCTAGCACCTTCCATATGCTGTTGGAGTGCTCTACCACTGAGCTACTGGCCCCTCTTGGACCAGTCCATCATTGGTCTGGGTGTGGCTTATTTCCAACACCAACAACACTAACACATCCTAATGATCCTAGTCTTCATCCTCAGAGTCATGAATAGCTTGTTGATGAGGTGCTCCTGCACCGGGATCCTCCAACACTTGTCTATGTCTTCCCAACTTGGGCCTTCTAAAATAGATCTTAAATGAACTTGTATTAAAATATGATAAGGATTGCATAGCCTTATCTTCTATAACTATCAACTGATTCTTCCAAATATGTAACTCACCAGGCCTTGGATTAAAATTAACTTCACACAATATATTTTATTTGTCTTTGTTGTTTCGATTTAAGTGTTGTAAAGTTGATAAGTTCATCACCTAGGTCCTAATCACAATGTTAATTAAGTTTACTTAAGGACCACATAGGAATCATAATCTTGTACAATCCTATCTCTCACCTTGGCCTATTTAACCAATGTTCTCTCATACATTTTATATTTATTCTATTGAATTCTTCATATGAATATATTTTATTCCTACCATATTGATCTTCTAATTTCATTGTACTTCTCAATAGGCCTCTAGATCTTGGGTAACTATCTCTGTAGCCAAATATTGCATGGTATTAGATCTTTTTGAGTGTCTTTGGTTAGTCTTTTCGAGAAATATTTAGTAATCTTGCACTTTTTTTGAAGCATTGAGTACGCTCTTATCTTGTATTTTCATACAAACTTGAGAATAAAAAAGGTGTGATAGAAATACCATATTTGGGGGTTCTTTTTTTGGATTTATATTTGTAGTTGCATTTTTAGATCTTGTTGCATCAAATATGAGCTCACCATTGCGTTCAAAGTGCACAAGGAATTCGGATCTACCTTTTGTTTTTATTCTAGTTGGACATTAGAAGTAAATCTACAATGGTTTGAAGATTCAAGGTGGTAACCAAATCTAGGAGGTAGCTGCCATTTCAGAGCATTTTCAACCAAAATAGACCTGACCATCATGCTCAAAGGACTTGAGAGACAAATATTGACTATAAATTTATCAATTTTGGAGAAAATTGATTTTGGGGCAAAAAAATTAGCGGGTTGAGATGTATGGCCTAAGCTGGTAAAAAAAATTTTAAAAAAATTAATTTTTTATTTCCACAATTAAAAAAAATTAAAAGTGTAGGTATGCTCAACTTGTGCAAGCCACAAGACCTATGGGACTAGAAGCGCCATATGTTACCTCTAGGAGAATACCATGTAGGTGCAAAACCACCAAGCTAGAGCAAGTCACTTGAACAAAATATTCTGACCTTTCAATATAATATTTCATCATTCCAGTTAGCTAGCAATAGCATATTCCATGGAATATACAAAGATTCCTTCATCACCAACCAAGAGAGTATACTAACAATCAAGAGCATATTTTGGTGGTTCAAGTCATTGATGTCATCATGACATCAACATGATATCATCATTTTTGTTTAAATCCCCCCCTCCAAAGGAGTTTTGGAAATGATAGTCTATTTTCAAACGCTTGTAAGTTGGGCTTTGTTTTTCCTTTTTTCGAGAATTTCTTATTGGGCTAATTGTTTGTGCTCTACATAGTGGTGAAGATGGTTTTTGATCTTGACACACTTATTTTTTATAAAATTCAATTTGCCATGGGTATTTCTAGGTAATCCTAGAGTTGGAATATTTGAGGAATTTTTGAGGCCCTGTTTGGGCTCATATGAACTCCTTTTCAAGTGCATTTAAAAAAAAAATCTATAATTTTTTGTGTATTTCATAGTGATGCTATAATTTTGTATTCATTCTAAGCAAAAATCAAACTTTCAGTGCATAGTTTTATTTGGCATGTTTTGGCAATTGTATTGCATAGATCATAGTTTGGTCTTTTTCATTTTTTATCATAATTGATCTTTCTTTATTGTGGCAATTGTAAGCATTGAAATCAAAATTTCACTTATATTTTGTTTTGCAAGTGGCAATTCTAATCACATTAGGTATAATGTGTCAAATCATTTTCTTTGGGAGGGGGGAGGAGAGGGGGTTATTTGATTGAGTGAACCTGAGGGGTTGTGTTATTTGATTATGCTTTGAGTTGTCTCTTTTTCTATTTAATTTCAATTTTAGGTCATCCTAAGTTTCCTCTTTTCACTCCACATAACTATACGACATGGAAAATAAATGCATAGAGTAAGCTAATGGAAAGAAAATAATTCTATATTGATGGGTCTATTACAAAACCATCATATTCCAATTTGAAAATGGTTCGGCTCATTGAAATTATAACAACTCTTGTGATTCTAGGAAAATAGATCTGTTAATCTTATCTTTCGTATTGATAAGTGTAAAACAACTAAGGATGCTTGGGATAAACTTGCTCAAGTGTATGAAAAAGTTGATGAGATTAGGGGATACAAACTTCATATTGAACTCACTAATCTAGACCCTAAGAATTTTGATACAATCCAAGACTACGTAACTAAGGCTAATGAACTAAGAGCACAACTCAAAGATTGTGACATTGATAAGAAGGATGCCTTTTTGGTCTTAAATTTGTTGGACAAGCTTCCTTCAAAGTATGCAACCTTTGTTTCTAGTTTTCAAACCCATTAGTTGACTATGGGGAGTTCCTATACTACACTATCATTTGTTTCATTCACAAAAATGTTCACAATGGGTATTCTCACAACCCATATTAATCTCGAAACAAATTATGGTGTAGTATAGGAACTCACAAAATGTCTTAATCTGATCAAAACAAATGATGGTGGAGTATGGGAGTGACTATGGGGAGTTCCTATACTACATCATTATTCCAACGAGGTTCTCACAACCTTTCTTAATCTCAAAAAACTTTTGTCTTGAAAAATGTTCTTTGTTATTCTAAAATATTTAAGTCTCAATTTTTGGACTTTAAATTTGGTTTTGAAACCATTGTTAGGTTTTGACAGGGTTCTCATAGCTTGTCTTGTACCCAACAGAGTATTTGTTCTCCCAGTCATCAAAGATTTCAAAGAGTCGTTTACTTCTTCAAGCGTCACTATTAGGAAAGGTTTTCATAACCCCTTCAAGAGCCACTGAGGTTTTCACAACTCGATGATTTTCCCAAAAAATTCTTCTTCAATGGAACAATTTAAAAAAAACTCAAACTTTCTTCTAAAGGTGACACAATCATCTAGTTTTCAAACCCATGTCAGCAACTGATAAAGTTTCCACAGCCTCATCAAGCTCTGACACAAAATGTATAACTCCAAGAATTATTGACAAAGAAATAATGAAAAGAAAGGAAGATAATTTCTCAAAGATGGAAGTTTTTAGAGTTGTGACAACTTTGTCGAATGCTGACAAGGTTTCCATAACCTTGTTGGCAAATAACACATAACTAAAAACTTTCAAAGGTTCTAAAAGCTTTCCAAAAGAAAAAAAGAGAAAATAAGGTAGAAAGAAAATGGAGAAAAAATAAAAAAAATAATAAGGCAATGAACAATTGAGGTTTCAAAATCTTTGTTGGACTCTGATAGGGTTATGAAAACCTAGATGAATCCCATTGCTCTTTTCCAAAATGGAGATTTTAAAATTGGCACCAGCAAGTAGAAGCTACCCCGCATTAATGAATGTTAGGGTGGGAGTAGGTGGAGTACATGCAAACATATTTTAAGGGGAAAATAATCTAATTTGGCCATTCCAAAACATTTTCAAACAAATGTCATGGGTTTGAAGAGTGCTAAGGGAAAAATTGAAGCAAGAAATCTGTGGGCAAGCTAGAGTCAAATTTCTCCATCAAATTGTCTTAGAATTACCTCAATCGATAAATGCACTTCCTTAGTTCCTTGGTAATAGTTTATGTCTCTTATTTTAAGAATTCTTTTGAAAATTATCAAAGAAGATACCAAAGAAATATAGGCACTACTCCACTAGATTTTCCAAGAATTGGAAGGTAGTGGTTTTGAAATTAAAAATAGTAAAAGTGAAGTATAAGTATATGAGATATGACCATTTTTCTGGGTCGAATAGTACACTACCCAAGATTGGAAATACGACACTAGGGCACATCAACCTTGGAGATTTTTGGGAGTGGACAAATAACCCAAACTGACACCCAATCACCCAGAGACTAGCATAGAGTGGTCTTCTTGAAGCGATTGCTTTCCTAGTACTCATACAATACATTGATTTGCTAGTAGAATGCATCAACCATTATAACCCTAACATCATGGAGACTAGGATGAGTGATACCCAATTATTGATCCCTCTAGATAAGAGCTACAATTAGTGGGGTTTTAGATTGCTTGAGAGAGTGAAGTATGCTGACTTTGACTTCACTAAATCACAAGGGCATTTTAGTGAGAATATAGGACATTATAATAAGGTAATTTCTAGTGAGTATTTTTTGGTACCAAAGAAAGGAAAATCTTAGCAGCCTAAGAGTTTGCATAAGTCTCATTTTAAGGAACAAATTACAAATATCATAATATTGTTGCATAGGCTAAAGGGTAACATGAATGTTCATGAGTTTGAAGATGTTGAATTTTATTTGGTTGATCTCATCTATATTTCTCACATTCAAATGCAACCAATAGTCCCAATAGAATGGAGCCTCAATGAGCATAAGGATCATTAGTCAAAATATACTATAGTTTTGAGAAGGACACAAATTTGTTTTGCTAAGAAGGAAGAAAATTTGTCAAATGTTTACACAAAGGGAGTGCAAAAGAATAGAGGAGAAGCCAACCCTAGTTCAATAAGAACTTCTTCCTCAAAGTATCAACCCCTTCTCAACAAATTGCTACATCCAGAGGAAGTGGAGGTAGAGATGAACCTCTTGAGAAAAGAAAGACTCCTAAGAATACCAATGGGGATGACCCACTAAAGAAAACAGGGGTAGATGAGTAGACCAAGCATAGTGAAAAAGAGAAAGAAAAGGAAACTAAGAAAGATAAGGGGAAGGAGAAGGCAAATGAACAAGAACAATAAATTGAGATAATGGAACTAGATACCTCTATCCATTCACAAGATTATAAGAAACCTCTTCAAAAGGATAAAATCCCTCATTCTTTTTCTTTTAATTTTCAAAATGTAACAAAAAATTCCTCATTGGAGAGGGCTCTTCAATTTTTTCTTGATTCTTTGTCACAAGATTTGGGTTCTACTTCTTCTCCATCTTGGTTGGAGAATACATTGACCAAGAAAAGAAAGATTGTACTAGTTAACTTGTCAGAGCATAACATTGTGGGCCAACTTATTCAAAGGTCCCCCAAGCCTAAAAAGCTTAATACTACCTCTAGGTTAATTGAGGGTGGTAATAAAAATATTTTTGTAGAAATTGCACACCCCTCATTGGAAAAGGATCCAAGTCAAGATACTACAACTAACTTTATTTTGACTAAGGTTCATTTGGGACCTCCAAAATGAGATGGAGATGTCCATAACTCTCAAGTTGTTGCCACTAAGCTAGTGAGAAGAACACAATTAGATAATAAAGACAAAGATGAATCTTGAAGAAAGTGGTAGAACTACTTACTAGTTGCTTGAAGTCACTAGTTGACTTATTGGCACAACCTGTTAGTTCATTAGAGGCTTCTTTTGATCTCAACTTTGAAGTTGGAAAGGAGATGGTGGGCAAAGTACAAAGGGATGTCCACTTTGGTAGGACTACTCAGGAATGGATTAAGGATTTGAAGGGCAAAGCACCTATTTTCATTGAAAATTTGAGAAAGGTATATGATGGTTTGATCCTTGTAACAAATGGTGTGAACACAAAAATAGCTAATGCCAAGTAGTAAGAGACTAGGTGACTACAAATAGATCAGTTACTCAAAGAAATTATGGACATGGGTATGGATAAGACTATAGCTAAGAGAATTCTTTGGGATGTGAATGACACTAGATGTGTCATGTGGAAATAGAGCATCAAATGGAAGGACTCCATCCTTAGGATGAATATCAAGGAACAAAGTAAGTTGCTGAGAGATTGCAATGGGATGCATGCAAATATCACCAAAGAATTCACAATCATTGGTTGCTAGCTCAATCAGAAGGATAATTTAGGAGATGTCGTTGTGGAGGAGTTGAAAGATGAATTTTAGAAGGTGACTGATGTATTCTCAAATAAAAAGGATTTCAATAATGAAACTATAAAGAAGATGACAATAATTGATTTGGCTCTACCCTAGTGTGATGGCCATCTTGATAACTTAACCACCAAAATTAATGTTGTACATTTAAATAGAGCTTTATGGAGGCTTAAGACCCAAAACATGCTTATTAATCTCTGTGTAGAGATCCCAAAAGGGATTAAAGCTCTCAAGGACTACAAAGCATACTTGGCAACACAACAATTAGTTCAGGAGGGTAGAAGCAACATGAGCTCACTGCAACAACCACCTCAACCTTAGTCATCTTTCCCAATGAAAAAAATAATTCACTGCAGCTACCTGGAACGACTCACCAACCCCACTGCAAACGAAATTCTTAACGTTAAAGACATAATCTATCATTTCTATTTTGACACCACATTTTATAAGTAGCTTGCAATTTCCCAAATTAATAACATGGAGCACCCTGCACATATACAACATCCCACATGGAATGCACTGAACTCAACTAGCACTAGGTAGATGAATGAAAAAAGACGACATTGGCCCAAAGAAGCTTTCCCTGTTGAAACACTCTCAAATTAGAAGCAACCACTTCTCAAAGAAAAATTCTAGTAGAAATAACATCCACATCTGACAATTCCAACCAAGGGTGAAAGGAAGAGAATTCTCGTAACCACTTGTGTAATCTCCATACGAGCAGCTAAAGTGGAGTTTGCATTTTCATAGTCAAGTATATTGTTGTTCTGCACTTCATCATTCCCAAATCTGGTAGGGAAGTAGTCCCATTCATGATACTGAATTCTTTCTTGAATGACCTTGTTTACTAGTCCATCTACAAGGTTGTTTGCTTCTCTATAATAATGCGCAAATTCATACTGATCCAAAAGAGCCTACTATAAGAGGTAGTTGACGTCCCAGGATAGGGTATTTGAATGAGATGGAGCTTGAAACACTACTATTGAATCTCCTTCAATACATAGATTGGTCACTTTGCTTTTGAATGCCAGGGTGAGTCCTTATAGAATGCGAGCTGAGAATTCCACTATGTTGTTTGTGGCATGGGGGAAGCATTTGCAGGCTGCCTTGATGAAATTCCCATGATGATTCCTTAAGATTGCACTAGCTCCCAACACCCCAGGGTTTCCTTTGGAGGCCCCATAAAAATTTAGTTTGATCCAAGTGGGGGGAAGGATTTTCCAGCGGACCAACTTTCTGTCCTCTTTTGAAGAAGGATTTATTGATCCCTGAGATGATGGGGGTTGAAGAAAACGCTAGGAGTTCAGAATATGACCATTCCAAGAAGATAAAACCCGATTTTCATTCGGGGTTTTTATTAGAAATTTCATCGCAACTTCTAAGATGGACTGTTCAATTTTGAACACGACTTGTTGCATCTCTGGTTTCTTCTAATCTTTGTATTGGATTCTAATGGCATATATTTTTAAACATCTTCCAACCTGGGTGTTAAAAGTTGATATTTCCAAAAAATCATTCTATTTGTTTTAAATTAATTGATTGTATTTGTAACATGGTTATGTGAAAATGTTAGTTTGTTTTTTCTATTTTTTTTCTTAAAGGAATACTTCATTTCTAAATTTTAAAAATTAAATTTTTTTTCATACATAGAGCTATATCATAACAAAAATTTAGAGGAAAGTTAACTGTTTGTTACATTTTTGTCTTCAAATCTGGGTGTAATAGAGGACCAAGTTAATAAATTTTTAAAGAAGACAAATTTGTTAATCAACACATAAAAAACTTAGATTTTTACCTCAAAATAAGAAGTATTGGTGATAAATGATGATCACATATTATTTTTCCAATAAGCATAAAAGATAACATAGTAATATTTCGAACACAACTAATCATGCCTATATTCAACATCCAAAAATTACCCCCAATATGATGTAAACAATTATTTATGTTTTTTTATAGAAGGTTAAAGATTTAACCTTTTCTAGACTTAATGTTTATCCTAATAATAGAATAAATAAGTTTCAAAAATTACCTTTGTATGACCAACATGTCAAGTCTAAGGTAAAAGAAAGTGTCTCTTGCAAAGATGGCTTTTTATTGTTTTCCTTGAATTGTGAATGTCACTCATGTAATTTTAATTAGGGTCCCCACTTGAGATTGCAAGCATTGTGCAAATGTTTTCTTTTACTTTTTTTGGCTTTTTGCTCCACAAAATTGGAGGTTTTGACTCCCTTAACCTAACCTCATGAGAAGGTACTAGTAAAAAGTGAGGGGTGATTGCTAAAGGTTAGGTAAGATGAGTAAGGGATTAGAGCAACCAATCGGGTACTAGTGGTTTCTAGGACTTCAACTTTTCTAATGAGAATTGGGGGTACTTTATTGTTAGCCTTTATAACGTACCGTGGACTTGAATTGACATTTTTTTGAGCTAAACTTGATGAAAGCTAAGACTAGGATCAATTTTAAACTTAAGTGAATTCATTTAAATTGTGGGAATATATCAAGTAAATGATCAAAGATGATTTGGGGAATTTGTGGTTTAATAAAGAAAACATATGCCAATAACATAAAGAATCATACTAAGACAAAAAATAAAAAATCAATAGACTATGAATGTACATGATGGTGCAAAAAAGAGTATAAAGTCCCAACTCTTGTAATACTGCATATGTTTTATTATTTTTCAAAGTAAAAGGAGAATCAAAGAAGCATTTACATTCTTGTCCACTATTTCACTTGCTTCCATCCACTCTAAAGATTTCAACCACCCTATTTATTGTACTATCATTGAAGGATAATTTGCAAGTCAAATGAAATGTCTGCCTAATCTTCCAGTAGTATCAAAAGATAATTCAAGAGGTCTTTTAGCCATGTTTTCTCACATGAATCAAGGAAAATATGCACTAGAAGTATAGATGTTAATGAAAAATATACATATAAATATTTCAAGATGGTTGTTAATATTTTTTCTTCCTTTCTTATCACCCACATGAAGATTATATATAGGCATTTTATCAAATAGTTATTCTTTGAAGAAAGTCTAAAGCCAAAAGAGAATCCAATGACAACAAACCACATGTCTTCCCTTAGGAAGAATTAAATCCAAAGGTGAATGTTGAATAAACTTCATCTCCATGAGGAAGAAAGAAGGAATTAGTCTCACAAATGAAATCCCTAAAGAAGAATCAAATGCCTCTAGAGAAGTTTCATCAAAATCAGGAAAAACCCCAATCAATAAACAAAGGAATGAGGAGACTCGAGAACATCCTCCCAAAAAAATTCAAAGAGGAGAGTTAACCCCTCAAGCATTTCCTCCAAACATGTAGAAGAAGAATGGAAAACCAAGTCTAAAACACCTAAAATGAATCTATCCTACAACCATGGATTTGAAACAATCAATATATTTGGTTTTACTCAAATCTTAAAAAACATGTCAACTATCAACTCTCATGAAGTAGGCAATGGGGGAATCATGACAAGATTCACAAACCCATTAATAGGAATAGAATTACTGCCCACACTATAATAATGATATCTAGGAACAAAAGGATCATAGTTAGGATTGAAGTGTGAAAAAGTATACACCTTAGATCAATGATCTTCCCTACCCACTACAATAAGGTCTCTTTTTTCCCAATATTTTTCCCAATAGATGAAAAATGAATTAGTTGTGAACTCAACTATGAAGCCTATATGAGTAATTTGATAAATTGAAATAAAATTATGGGTAATCTCAGGAATGCAAATAACATTATCTATACAAACCTTGTACCCAAGTCAACATGTCTCCCAATAGGAACATTAACATAATGATTATTTGCAGTCAAGATCCTTTCATAATGTGGTGCTCTGAGAGACCCTAGAATCATCTGGTCAAATGAGAAAAAAAAATGTTCTCAAGCACTCAAATCAATAATCTAACCAATATATGTATCAACATGCATGTTGATTAATGCACAACCCTTTTGTTTCAATTCTCCATCAACAAAACCTGATGATGTAAAAAATCATCATTGGTAGAAGGAGATTGTGAACTAGATATGAAGAAGGAATGAAAATGTTATGCATGATGTAGGAGCATCACTTTATGATACTTCATGATGTTTTATGTTTCATGTGGATGTTAGGTTTTCGAGTTGTTTTATTTGTTTTTAGAAAATAAGGTCATGAGAGACCATTTGGGGTCATGAGAGACCATTTTTACATGTTTATATGGATAGTTGTCAAAGTTGTTTAAAAAGTTGCAAAATATTGTCAAAATGCTAAAATGTTGTCAAATGTTGTAAAAAAGTTGTCATCTTTGTAAACCAAGCAATTAGACGATAGTTGGATAGTTGTGGAGGTTGGAAATTATATTTAAAAGGAGTGTATTCATGAAATCAAGGTTGGTGAAGAAGGAAATGAAAGGAAAGTGAAGTTTGACATGAAATGGGATTGCATTTTCTAGTTTTTACTGTTTTTCAGTCTAAGTTTTTTATGGTACGACCATGTACAATATAGTACGGGCCTGGAACTAATAGTAAAAGTTGAAGACATGAGTCTAGTTTAATCTTCTTTTGGTTTGAGAAAATCTCATTAAGTTTTGAATGAGTTATGCCAATTTTGGTGAGTGCAGGTTTGTTAAAAACTAGGGTTTTCAACATGCATAAAAAAATCATATCTTTGTTTCCCACCATTGAAATTTGTTAAAAATTTGTTAAAATTTATGTTTTGTCATTATCTTAAAACTCTTTTTGGTTCAAGCCTTTAAAAGGTTGCAAGGGTGAGATATTGAGGACAATATGTGTGGTTGTCACAAGAAAGGTTGTATTATTGCCTAATTGCATGAGGGTTTGGTCTACAAATGCCCTGTTATATTTTGTTCGATAACAGATTGTTTGGAAAAAAATTCTTAATGTGTTGTAGAAGGTGTGTGATGCTTGATATTAAATGGATCGATTCAAGATTTATGAAAGCTACTCCTAATAGGCCTAAAAGAGCAATTTTCCACCTTTGGGCAAGTGAGTGCTTAACAAAGAATGTATTGTATTGATGTGGTTGAAGAAGTGTTTGATTGCAAACCATCAAAATGCATTGTAAAACCTGGACTTGAATAGACCGATATTTTAAAAGTGTTGCGTTGCAAAAGATTGATAAGAGCTCATTAAGTTTCGTTGAGCAATGCTACTAAGTTGAACTAGGAAGCACCTAGTGTGATTTGGATTGGATCATTGTGTGTTTGAGTTTGAATGTGTCGTTTCCTCTACATCAATGTCCCTTAAGAAGCTATTTCAACTCATGAATTTATTTCTTGTAACAAACATTTTTACCATGCCCAATCCCTTTACAAAAGGTACACTAAGGTTTCTCCTTCTTGGATTGAACCTCTTTAAAAGAGGTGATGGAAGTATCACTAGATTCTATCTTAGGCTTATTCTTTTTCTACCTTTTCCCCTTAGGTTAAGTAGCTATCAATGATGAAACCTAGGAGTGGAATCAAGTTGAATAATCTTAGAGTGTTCCCTAGTCAATTATTTACAAAATGTCTCAAATGAAGGCACTGAAAATGACACGCCCAACTCGACCATAGTAGACTAAAAGGAAGTAGAGAAATATCAAAAAATACCTTTCAATTTAGAAAAAATCATAAATGTGTATTCCTTATTAGCTTTTTCCTTCCCACAACCTGCTAATTGAGATCTTAAATATTTGAACTTAACCAAATAATCCTTAATAGTAGGAAATGAATCAGTAAAAAGGGATGTCAATTCTTCTTCTAATTGCATGTCCCATACATCACTAACTGAACCAAAGAGATCCTTGTACTTGTTCCATACTTGTCTAGGTGTAGTGCACTCCTCAATGTGGAGTAAAGAATATGAAACATGCATTACAATCAAGCCCACCACCTCATCACATTTATTCCTATGTGCAAATCTCTCACAATCCTTGGTAAAAGTAGCTTGCTCCTCACTCAAGGTAGACCATAATCCCTTAGACCAAAGCAATTTTTGCATCCTAACCTTCTATGTATGATAGTTATGAGGAGTAAGAACCTCAAATCTTGAACCAACTATTAGAGCCACAATCACAAATCAAGAAAAATAGAAAAATATTTGATAGAAACTAATCTAAAACCTCCAAGAAATAAATTACACCACTATGAAGCTGGTTGAATTACCTTTCCACCAATCTATTGTTTAAAAAAAAATCCTCCTAGAGAAAATGTTATCTTAGTTTAAAAAAGGGCCCAATTTGGGCACTTGAGAGAGAAAAAAATAACCCCCTAGTTGCTAAGCACTTGGTCACCAATGTTATTGTTGGTGGTGCTAAGGTAAAAAATAATAAGCATTGGTTGGCAGTAGTAGAGTGGAGGTTTGAGTAGGTAGAGGGTAGAGTTGAAGTGCCAGCTTTTTGCACACCACTCAACAGAGGGCTCCTACAAGAGATGGCTAGCAATGAGTGTGACTCCTGTAGTGGGTGAGACCCAACAACAAGGAAGGATGAAATTTGGTGTGATGTGATCAGACAACAAGTACAAACTATGGGCTCTAAAAATATCTACCACATAAAATTTTAACCAATCAAAATTAAATGTGACTGCCAAAAAATAAAGTGCTAGCCAATGGAAATAAATTTGGCCACAAAAACTCAAAGTTGAGCCTGAATAACAAATAAAATGTGATTTTTAATAAAACAAAAAATGCAAAATCGCACCAAGGCCAACGTCTTATAGGTACTATGAATGCACAATACCTAAAAAATAATGCAAAAAACAACACAATAATTATGCAAAATATTGCTGAAAAATATCTTATAATGTTGAGAAGGAACATTCCCCAATATAAGCTGAGGGGATATTTTTTCTACCAACTATACGAATTTGTAAAGTACATCCAGGTATGGATACATACAACCATACTGAATCTTTAACGAAGAAAAAAGCCTTTGCACCCTGAGGCATACGTATTAAATTTTGATGATTTTATAGGAATTTAGGGATTTTGGGGCCTATTAGATGCAATGGAAAGGTCATTTTTGGCCTAATCTCCTCCAAAATATCAACTACCTCCTAGATATGGTAACTTGTCCAAACTTCAAACCCTCATGTCTTTGGCAAAGATGGTTGGATTTAGATGAAACGAAAGCTAATCTTGAACTCATGGTGAGCTCAAATCTCCTCCAAAACATGTCAAAAATAACTTGCAATGAAAAATATCTCATCTAGCAATAACTCAACTCTCAAATTTGAGAAGGGTTTTACTTGGCCATGGCTCTAATACCATGTTGAAGCTCCAAACTTCAAGATCGACCAAGAAAGATACCTTTCACAAGAGAGGGTTGCAACAAAGAGCTTGCTTGAATATTGAGAAATAATAAAATGTGTTGTATTACAATGTACAAACACCTTGAATATATAGGCAAGGTGTGATGAAGTATGATAACTATCCTTGATACAAAAATTAAATAATTAATGCAAACTATTAAATGCATATGTGAATAAAAGTAAAAGAGGTGAATATCGCCCCACTATAACTAACTTCTACATAATGACATCTAGTACCTAAGTAAACTTAACATGTAAATAGGTTCCCACTAATAACTATATAGTAAATAACCTCATTCACATTAATACTCGATACTTAAGTTATTTTCACACTTTTCTTATGATAGTGCAAATGAAAAATGACAACCATGTTGGAAATGAACCTATGAAATCATGCTTAGGACAATGATATGTAAAAAAAAGGGTGGTTATTTAATGTGGCATCAACATTCTTAAGGTGTAATTTAGTTGTCAACGATTGATAAAAAGTATGATTGGGTGATTAGGTTCCTAAAGGAAGTATTTTTGCCAACTTAGTTGAAGGAGCTAAGAAAAAGTGACCAATCATGAATGGCCTTTGACATAGGCAACTTGATTAAGGGGAAAGACAAATTTTAGGGCAATAAAACAACATCTAATCAACTCAGTGATTTGGATGTGTAGATTGAAGAAATAAAGCAAATCTTATTGCAAAGGAAATCTTATTTTACACTATTTTAAGTGTTTATTGCCTATGTTAAAAAAGGATAGAGATAGTTGATTTAAAAGTATCTTTAAAATATTATATTGTTATTATTATCCTCTAGAAGTTTCTCTTACAAGATTATAAATAAGTGCCTTGTGCACCTAAAATATAATGCGAGTTTATGTTAGGTTTATATTGTAGCGATTCTCATTCAACATAAAAAAAATGATTATATTAAGATTTGAGAAGATAATAATAAGCAGTCTTGTGCAAGGAAATGTGATTCAAAAGGAATGAAATTGGGACTAAAATCACTCAAAATAACAAAAATAAAGAAGCATTATAGATTGGACAAAAGAGAGGTCAAACCATAGAAAAATCTATTGAAAACCAAATATGATTATATCCTTGGTGTAATGATTTTCCCAGCGATGATGGATTCGATGTGTGCTTATGATTTTGGTATCATAAGGGTGCTCAAAGCTCAAATTGAATGTAGATGATATGAGTGTTACAAGATAATGAATGAAAATGGGCTAAGAGTAGTGATTGAATGAAGGAAAATGGGATGGAGGGCTAGGATTGATTGCACGAGATCAAGGGTGGAGGATCACTTAATCCTTGTGGGAAACTTGAGTTGTATTATCATTGATGTCAAACTAGTTTGATGTGTTCATTAATGTCACATTATGGCACTGTTAAGGAAGAAATGAAGAGGAAGTTGGATTTGTTACATTGTGTGGATGTAGTGCATGGTCTAGAAATGAGTGTACATATGTTGTTATGTTGTCTAGTGGTGACATTGAGTAAGTATGAGGTGTTTTTGGAAGGTAACAATAGTGAAAGTTGCAATATGAAGGAGAGAGTATTTAAAGTTCTTATGGAAGAATGCTAAATTCATTCCGGGAGACTATGAGTTGGAATTGTTTAAGAAGTTGCATAACTTGAAGCAGAGGAACATGAGTGTGAAAGAGTATACATGAATTCTACAAGGTGATGATCAAATTTGGACATAGAGAGATGGATGGAGAGAAGGTAGCTAGATACATAAATGGACTTGGATTTAACATTCAAGATGAGATGAGTATGCTGAAGATCTCTATAGTGGAGGAGGCTTACCAATATGCTTTGAAGGCTGAAGACAAAGTGAAAAGAAGACAACAAAATAACCCTAAGGGAAGAGAGAGAGATATGCAGTGAATAGAGGGCAGATGAGTGGTAGTATGGAGAGATAATGTTGTGTCTATGTGTAACTTCCCGCAGATATCATCATCCTCATCTAGGATCATGGACAATATGTCGAACATATATGTCTTCACTTTATCTAAATGGCGTTTCCTGATTTCAGGAATGAAATAATTGAACATTTGAAGAATCAACTCATTACATTGGAGATCCAACATAAGGACAAATAATCAATAATCTCTAAAATTTTAGCCCTCCTACCAAAAGTAGGGTCTTTGACATTATACAACCCATGTAGACTCTCCACAATCAGCTCTAGAACCTCTTTCATTATATCATCATTATAAGGTTCTCGAGGCATTACAATCCTCATGATCTCAGATAAACAAGAAGTAACCACCAACTTGATTTCTTCATCTGGATGTCTAAGCCACTTGAGTTGCTTCAAGGCATCCACTACAGGAGATATAGCCAGCCAACTGTAACAAATCATGGGGTGACTGGTCCACATGAATCAAACATTCCTCTACCTTATTCAAAGTGTTCAAAACATCATCCCTTGACTGAGAATGTTCACTGAGCTTGCTGCCTACTATATGAAGTGTTCTGGCCAATTGTTTAATGTCCTCTGCTTCCATAGTTTGAACTGAAAACAAGCTTCCTGTAGCACCCAAATAGGCTGCCCCCGAGTTATGTTGTACCAGGTTGCCCCTATCTGCCACAATTTCTTCAAACAGTGTAGGAATTAATTCAAACAGTTATCATGCATTCACCTTATGGTTTGATTTTTCTGCGTATGGCTATTTACTGGTTGCTTGAGTTGTAGCACAAATATCTCACTTGTTTTGAAAATAACAACTTAACATAATAGAGCTGAATAATGAGAATAACATAGCTTAAACAATATAATCTTCCATGGAATACTCAGAAAATCAGGACTCTGTTGATAGTACTGAGACATTCAATTTCAACACTTCATCATATTGATATTTCTTTTCACCCACATGAGAAATAAGGAGACTAATTTTTCACTTGAATGACCCTGGAGTTTAGCTGAACCTGGAGCGTTTATTCGTTTGTAGATTTCTTGGAACAAAAAAACACACAATATGAACAGCACAGGTACTTTTGAACCCATTAAAATTATGTCAATCGGTTGGTGCACATTCAGAAAAGAACATTACATATAAATTCATACATTCAGTTGTAACAGCTATAAATACCTTTCCGCACCTAGAATAGTTGCAGTCCAGACTAGTCACAAATTAGTTGTTTGGTAAGAACTCAAACAACATTATGTATTACACTGAACATCCAATGACTGTGACCAGACAAGAAGTAGCTTAAGAACCTGATTAATTGCAGAAGTTCGGGTTGTTGTGACTGAACATTTGTTGTAGTTTTTTCGACCAACAGTTTCACACACTCCTACGTCCAGTGGTGATCAATACCTGTCGCCAATCACATTGCTGGCGACCACGAACCAAGCTACAGCCGCCCCCACAACTACGCACTGCACTGCGTGGCGACAAGAGAATGGGACGACTAAACCCAAGCCATTACGGCCAGCACAAATACAAGTCCTTCGTTCTGGTAAGCTGAGTTTCAGATTTGTTGGGCTACGTTCCTGCAAATTTTCCTGGCTTCGCCTTGACTATGAACTTATGATTGGGTTCCTCAACTCTCAACCATTTTAGTTACTAGTGCTAAGAGTATTATATTATTAACCATGCCCTTCGACTCTTCAGCTGGATATTCACTGCTCAATTTACATTGCCATTCGATTTATCTCCTAGGCCAGTCAAATATACCCTGCGATTTCCCTAAAGTACCGTTATGAAATACATATTCAACTTCAATATATCGCCCTTCTTTATCGACCACTTAAATATTATTTGCCGTAACTCCTCCTTTCAAAAGTCTCTTCAAAAATCACGGTAACAATCCATGATCCTTTAAATACTCATAGCTGCTTTAGTCTCGTGCCAAACAATGATCTTGCCCCACAAATGTTATCAACTTCAGAAAAACTATGCACACCAGACGTTTTTACCCAATATACCTTCACGACCCACACAAAGAATGGCGAATGGGTATATGGCTCCCAAGGAAACAATCGAACCCCACACCAATTATCTGACAAATCCTATAAATCAAACCTCCCTTTAATAATTCACAAATATTATCACAGAATGGCTCCAATACCGACAAATAGGAAAAAATAACGTTCTTAGACCCATTCAATACTAGAAGAAGGTATTCGTCGGTGATAAAGTAAGTTGTGGCAGAAGAAATACTCGTTTCTCAACATAGAAGCCGACCCAGGATTAAGCTCGAGTCATAATAGACCTCCACGATTGTCAACAGGTTTCACTTGAACTCCTTTAAGATAACTTCAACACCTTAATAATGTAGACCTGCGATTTCAAAGGGAACCATCAACCCAATATGATTGCCCGGCACTGGTAATATTTTGCCATAGTATGCCCGACGGATGACATAACAGTCTCTAAAAACTTTCTCCCTGCAACTGGAAAACTCCTAAGAATTCCCTGATAAATTTCCAAAGGAAGAAGACGAATAATGTTCACGACAACAAAAAAAAAATCGCTTTATCTTCCCGCACTAAGAGGAGACAAAACCGTGCCCAAAGAGAAATTTTTCTTAATTATGAATTTGCTCATGTAAAGATCAATATTTATTCCCGTTACAATCTTTACCCAAATTTTTCAGGTACCAATTGCGCAGTCTTAAGAAGCACCCACAGAAAATGCCACGCCACCAGTGAACGGATACAACAACTCAAGAATTCAAAGAAAATGCCACGCCTCCAACCATGAAGCAACCGTGCCAATCAAAGAAATAGCATGAACAGATGAAACTATGATTGCCTCAGTACATATATTAGCTTACATATATTTGATTAAATATATGTAAGCTAGTAGCAGTCGCAGCGCAACATGGAAAAGATTAAAAAAATTCAAAATAGAATTACATAATATTATAATATGTTTTTATTAAAATAAATTATATTATAATATTATTATATTATTACGTAAATATATATGAAATTTAATATATCTATTTAGACTATTTTTTAGAATATATATGTGTTGCAAGATCAAAGAAAATACTAAAATCTAAGATATATTAAATTTTATTTAATTGTGAGTATTATGGTTATGATTAGCATTAGGGTTAAGGTCAGTGTTATGGTTAGGGTTAAGATTCACATCATGGTTCAGGTTAGGTTTATGATTAGGGTTAGGGCTAGTGTTTAAATTATGTTTAGATTAGGGTTCAAGTTGTAGTTAGGGCTTAATTCAAGTGTTATTTTTTAGCTTAGGGTTATGTTATGTTTAGGTTTCAATTATGGTAAGATTATGTTATTGGTAGGGTTCAATTAGGTATAGATTAGGGGTATTGACAAGGTTGGTGTTTGATTATGATATGGGTTTAACTATAGTTAGGGTTAGTATTATATTTCAATTTGAGTTAGAATTAGGGTTATTATTCAATTATATTAGGGTTAAATTATGATTAGAGATAAATTAGGTTATGGTTTTGGGGTAAAATTGAATTAGGATTAGGTTTCAAACCGATATATGTATATTATCTCGTTTGCTAATGGAGTTCTAGATTACGTTTTTGGTTAGAGATATAGTTAGATTTAGGGTTATTATTAGGTTAGGCTTAAGGTTAGGGTTAGGATTAAGATTGCAGTCAGAGATATTAATAGAGATAGAATAAGTTTTGGAATAGATTAGGATAAAAGTTCAATTTGGGTTAGGGTAAAGTTAAGTGTTAGGGTTAGGGTTTAAGATACCAAATAATAAGTAGTGAATCAATTGTAATATTAATCAATTCGCTATTTCCATAATGACCATCGTTGCCATGAAACGACAGATATAACCGTTGTTACCACTCATAGATTTAATTAAATATCAAATTCCCTTGGTGATGCTCTGCAAAAAGGATTAGAAAATCTGTTTGATGGCAACACACACAAGAGCACAAGAAACAAACGTTAGTGTTAGCAACAAAATATTATCCTAAACAGGCATATCAAGAGAGATATTAAGCATGAAATAGAAAGCATATAAACATAGAATGAAATAGCTAATCAAGATGCTCATAGTTGCTCCTCCCTTGTTCCTCTCCTCTCCAAGTCCCAAATGAGTGTAGCTCTCAGCTTTTAGCACTAGCCATGGATGCCATATGGAGATTCAAGATGATTGAATATGATAAGCAAATACTATGCAAGAGTAGATAGTGATGCTATGAAAAAGCTCTATGCTAATGCCAGTATAACAACAATACTCTAAAATGCTTCTCCTTTTGCTTGAGGAGAAGGGTTCTATTTATAGAAGAAATAGGGAAATGAAGGGTTAAGATTGAGCAATCTTAACAAGGGTTAGGATTGAAAGTTGGGGATCCATGTGCACAATTGGCACCAATAAAATGGTGACAAGTTTCAACATAGGATTGGGTTGAGAGAAGAGGTTGGAGGCATTAAAGGCCTGAGAAGACCTCATGGTTATCTAGAAGGTAAGGGTCAAGTCTAAATTAAGATTACCCACTGGATTAAGAGTTAATCCAAGGATAAACCTTTGTGCAAATGTTTAAGAGATAATCATGGTCAAAGCATTAAAGGCTTGATGAGACCTTTGGGTTGGGTAGAGGTTGAGTCAAAACAAATGTTTTAACCATGTGGGAGGGTTGAATTAACCATTAATGGTTATTGGAGACTTTGGGGATTAAGTGGTTGAAGGTTGGAAGCCTTCAATGGTTTTCAAAGACTTTGAGCCATTTAGTGGTTGAAGGTTGGAAGCTTTCAAAGGTTATCCAAGACTTTGAGACATTTAGTGGTTGAAGGTTGAAAGCCTTTAATGGTTATCAAAGACTTTTAGGCTTTGAGAAGTGACTCCATTTTGCTTAGGAATGTGACAATAATTAGGGGATGGATTAAGTTAATTAGGAAGGGGTTAGAAGAATCTAGAAGGGGATTAGATTTTGCAAGTGGATTTGGTGGGTGAGGGAAAATAGGATTTTATTAAAATAAAAATTCATTTATTTCAATAAATGTGTGCAAGTTGTATTTGGATAAATATTCAAATAAATATTAATTTATTTAAATGAGAAAAAGGAAGATAAAGCATTAAAATGCTTGAAGACTTTGAGGGGAACCATTAAAGGCTTGAAGACTTTAAGGAAAACCATTAAAGTCTTAAGAAGACTATAGAAGGAAGCCATCAAGTTTGAAGACTTTAAAGCCATCAAGTTTGAATACTTTAAGGGAAACCATTAAAGGTTTCAAGTGGGTGAGGATAAATAGGATTTTAAATAAATAATTTATTTAAAATAGTTGTGCAACTTGCTTTTGTAGGAAAATACAAGTGGGTGGAGGATAAAGGTGATTTAAATAAATTATTTATTTTAAAATAATTGTGCAACTTGCTTTTGTAGGAAAATACAAGTGGGTGGAGGATAAAGGTGATTTAAATAAATGATTTATTTATTTAAATGTGAGAGGTGGGATTTTGGGGGATTTAAATAAATATTAATTTATTTAAATGTGAGAGAAGATTTAATTAAACAAATATGATTTTTTTATTTAATTAATGGTATGAATTTGGTTAAGTGAATTAAATCAAATAAATTGAATAATTTATTTAATTAATAGGAGAAGAGCGTTAAGATGAATTAATTAAATATTAATTTAATTAATTATTAATTGATGGTTAAATAATCAAATAAATATTAAATATTCATTTAATTAAGTGGACAGATTTATGTGACTACATTTGCCCCTCTTTGAGACGGTGCAGTTTATCGCGTCGTTTCAAAGAAAGAAAAATAGGTGTGAAGAAATGCCCCATAAAATGTAAATTTAATGGGTGGTATGCCCCCTCGAGAGATGGGCCAAATTTTGTTTTGAAAAATCGGGCGATCTCTCGAAAAAGAATGAAAAGTGGAGGGGAGGTAGAATAGAAGAAATTAGAACTAATGATGAAAGAATGGGAGAAAATGGAGTGAATATGAAGAAACAACAAGCCAGTGGGTACCCTGAGGTCATGCAAGAGATACATAGCAGATGTAGTGTGGGGTTTTGATTGATGCTATACAATTGATCAAAATTGGTTGGACAATCTGGTGCAATCGGTTTAATTGCCCCGGTCAAGTCAAAGCGTGACAGTTGATGTTAGTTGGTCACTTGGACATGATAAAGTCTGAGTAAGTGAATCAAAGTGACCTGATGGTGACTTAGACAATTGATGTAATTGCCCGATGAAGTCAAGGTATATGAAGCAAAATACTCGTTGAGACGTAGACAATTGATGTAATTGTCTGTTAGATTGTGTTTGATTGGTTTGATCAATTGATAATGTGTGTGTGATGGATGGCTGTGGGGAATCATGGCAGCCCCGTTGAGACTAGGTCATTATGAGAAATGCCTGATGTAGTCTAGGATTACCATGATCGATTACCTGTTGAGACCCGAAGATACTTGATCAGAGTATCTGTTGATAGTCTAGGTGTGTGGGAGTCGATGTATCTATGTAGACAGAGCAACTTGCTGGATTGTGTGGATGAATGAGGATGGGAAGCGATGAAGGGATTAGGATGATGTTGATGATCAAGATAGGGAGGGTGAGGGGGGATTTGATGTTAGATAGAAGATATGGAGGACTAGGATCGAGTCCTATGGAAGAAGATGAGTAAAATAGAGTATGCATTATTATGACTATGTATGCATGATATGCAGCTATTATGAATGTATGGATGGATGGAATGCAACGAAATGCAATATATACAAATGAGATGGAATGATGATCCATGGTGCTTTATTTTTCATCATTGAGCTTTAAAATGTTGTAAGAAAATACAAGCAACTTGACATAAAGATTCAAGATGACCAGAGTCTTTCTTACATGGATTTTGATATAGCAAGTTAATACAAGCAACTTGATATAATGGATCAAGTTGACCTGAGTATTGCTTGCGGAACAGACAAGGATTATCTCCGTTCATGCATGACTTGGAACGTCCTCCTTGATCTTAGGCTGATCATATCCTGAGACAAGTGCATACCGTAATAAGAGATAAAACCTTTATCCAGTTTGGATGAGGTAGGAGGAACCAAAGAAAGAGAATTGTACCTGCAAACAAACAATATATACATAAAGAATAAAAGAATATGGATCCTTGGTAATGGTTCATGCTCATATGGTCGAGGTATACGCTGTAGTCAGCAAGCCGTAATGATCTATGACTACATTTGGCATAAGATCACGTAGCTTGGTGAACTTCCCACGTAGACACCATTAGTACATGCCCCAGAACTTCATCGGAAGTAATGCGCAAATGATACAAAACAATGCTGAAAGATCCCGATACAGATAAACGAACGATTGTACTCACAAATCAACCAAGTATTTGATAGCTTAACATAATTTTCTTGTCAAAGAAAACGTCATCTTGTCTTTGTTTTTGTAAGGAAGGATGCATCCTTGTTTAAAGACAGTTTCTGATTGTTGATGTTGATTGTGTGGTTGATTGGTAAATGGTCATTGTGTGAGTAGTTTGTCAATGTTTATTTTGGTATCTACATGGATGGGTATGTACAAGGTGTTGCCATGTTTTTGTGTGATTTTTCAATGGTTTTGTCGATGTTTTTGGATTTTGAATTATTTTGAATGTTTTTGGTATTTTTGCGAGATATTTTTGAATGTTTTTGGATTTTTGATGATTGTTTGAATGAAGAACTTAATGAATCATAAGACAATGTAGAATCCACTTCCATCAATAGGTTAAAGGCATTGCCCCCAGTTTTAGACATGACTATGAAAAAGCGGGATGCAAGATGTATGGAGTACTATCATAATTGCAGAGGAATAACAAGCCATGGTTGATGGATGGATGGATGTATGTATGAAGTAGATGTGATCGCCACAAGTCTGAAAGATAATGGAGCCATAGCCCTTACGAGTGGCGCCTGTTTGCCAGGTTTTTACCATCGCACTTACCCAAGGTGCCACCGGAGTGGTTGTTCACCGTTTGGATGCATGATTTTTCTTTACTTTTTTGAATGTTTTTATATTTTCTTCAGGACATTTTTCTGAATGTTTTTGGTATTTTTCTGATATGTAGGGGAGCCTGATGCTCTGTACAGCTTATGTGTAAAACCGTTTGAGGTGCATGCTGTTGATTGGATCTGCGAGCGGTTCTCCGTCTGATGTAGCCAACTGATATGCCCCGGACCCGAATACAGTAGTGACAACATATGGGCCCAACCAGTTTGATTCAAACTTGCCTTGATGTTCTCTGTTTGGTTGGTTGCGAGGATTTTCTCGAAGAACAAGATCACCTACCTCAAATGTACGAGATCTAACTCGGTGATTGTAGCTTCTACTCATGCGCTGCTGATAGGCTTTGAGGTGATTGTATGCAGCTTGTCGCTTCTCATCAAGTAACTCTAAGTCCTGAAGACGTGAGACTCTGTATGCTTCATCATCGATGAGATTATGCAAGGAAACTCGTAATGATGGTATCTCAACCTCAATAGGCAAGATAGCTTCTGCACCATAGACTAATGAATAAGGAGTTGCACCTGTAGGGGTCCGAATGCTAGTTCGATATGCCCATAGCGCTGGATTCAATTGAACATGCCAATCACGACTGGCATCATTGACTGTCTTCTTTAGGATCCTCAATATGTTTTTATTGGATGCTTCGGCCTGACCATTGCCTTGTGGGTAATAGGGGGTGGAAAAGCGGTGTTGGATATGAAATTTCTCACAAAGTTCACGGACATCCTGATTTTTGAAAGGAAGACCGTTATCTGTGACAATGGACATGGGTACACCATACCGGCAGATGATGTAATTGAGGATGAATGAGGCGATCTGCTTGCCGGTGACTTGGGTAAGTGGAACAGCTTCGATCCACTTGGTGAAATATTCGGTGGCGGTAATAATGAATTTATGGCCATTGGATGAAGATGGATGGATTTTACCCACAAGGTCAAGGCCCCATTGACAAAAAGGCCATGGTGTTGTGATTGGTTGTAGTTCCTGTGCTGGTGCATGTATCAGGTCGCCATGAACTTGACATTTCTTGCATTTCCTGACAAAGTAGTAGGAATCCTTTTCCATAGATGGCCAATAGTATCCAGCTCGCATGATCTTCTTGGCTAGTGATGGACCACTTGAGTGAGTCCCGCAAATTCCTTCATGTACCTCTTCCAAAGCCTTTGTTATCTCATCTTGTTCCAGACATCGAAGGAGAGTACCATCAAGACTACGTCGGTATAGGGTTTCAACAATAATGGTATATCGAGCAGTTTGGCGAATGAAGGTTTTACGTTGATTATTTGATTGGTTGGGAGGAAGGGTGTGATCACGGAGATAAGTGTAGAACTCACCATACCATGGGGATTCAGAACCGACAAGGCGACATATCATTTCGGATTCGGGGATATCATAAGCGGGAA